>NC_092091.1:0-300000 GCF_045679555.1 Salvelinus alpinus
GACAACTACCCCACTACCACTATCAGATTAGAGACATAAGGGAGACTAGACATCTACCACCCCCACTACCACTATCAGATTAGAGCCAAAAGGGAGACTAGACATCTACCACCCCACTACCACTATCAGATTAGAGCCATAAGGGAGACTAGACATCTACCACCCCACTACCACTATCAGATTAGAGCCATAAGGGAGACTAGACATCTACTGCCTCACTACCACTATCAGATTAGAGCCAGAAGGGAGTCTAGACATCTACCACCCCACAACCACTATCAGATTGGAGCAAAAAGGGAGACTAGACATCTACCACTATCAGATTAGAGCCATAAGGGACAATAGACATCTACTACCCCACTACCACTATCAGATTAGAGACATAAGGGAGAATAGACATCTACCACCAAACTACCACTATCAGATTAGAGCCATAAAGTAGACTAGACATCTACCACACCACTACCACTATCAGATTAGAGCCATAAGGGAGACTAGACATCTACCACCCAACTACCACTATCAGATTAGAGCCATAAGGGAGACTAGACATCTACCACACCACTATCAGATTAGAGCCATAAGGGAGACTAGACATCTACTGCCCCACTACCACTATCAGATTAGAGTCATAAGGGAGACTAGACATCTGCCAACCAACTACCACTGTAAGATTAGAGCCATAAGGGAGACTAGACATCTACCACCCCACTACCACTATCAGATTAGAGCCATAAGGGAGACTAGACATCTACTGCCTCACTACCACTATCAGATTAGAGCTATAAAGGAGACTAGACGCCTACCACCCCACTACCACTATCAGATTAGAGCCATTAGGGAGAATAGACATCTACTACACCACTACCACTATCAGATTAGAGCCAGAAGGGAGTCTAGACATCTACCACCCCACAACCACTATCAGATTGGAGCAAAAAGGGAGACTAGACATCTACCACTATCAGATTAGAGCCATAAGGGAGACTAGACATCTGCCACCCCACTACCACTATCAGATTAGATCCATGAGGGAGAATAGACATCTACTACCCCACTACCACTATCAGATTAGAGACATAAGGGAGACTAGACATCTACCACTATCAGATTAGAGCCATAAGGGACAATAGACATCTACTACCCCACTACCACTATCAGATTAGAGACATAAGGGAGACTAGACATCTACCACCCCACTACCACTATCAGATTAGAGCCATAAGCGAGAATAGACATCTACCACCCAACTACCACTATCAGATTAGAGCCATAAGGTAGACTAGACATCTACCACACCACTACCACTATCAGATTAGAGCCATAAGGGAGACTAGACATCTACCACCCAACTACCACTATCAGATTAGTGCCATAAGGGAGACTAGACATCTACCACACCACTACCACTATCAGATTAGAGCCATAAGGGAGACTAGACATCTACTGCCCCACTACCACTATCAGATTAGATTCATAAGGGAGACTAGACATCTACCACCCAACTACAACTATCAGATTAGAGCCATAAGGTAGACTAGACATCTACCACCCCACAACCACTATCAGATTAGAGCAAAAAGGGAGACTAGACATCTACTACCCCACTACCACTATCAGATTATAGCCATAAGGGAGACTAGACATCTACCACCCCACTACCACTATCAGATTAGAGCCATAAGGGAGACTAGACATCTACCACCCCACTACCACTTTCAGATTAGAGCCATAAGGTAGACTAGACATCTACCACACCACTACCACTATCAGATTAGAGCCATAAGGGAGACTCGACATCTACTGCCCCACTACCACTATCAGATTAGAGCCATAAGGCAGTCTAGACATCTACCAGCCAACTACCACTATCAGATTAGAGCCATAAGGTAGACTAGACATCTACTACCCCACAACCACTGTCAGATTAGAGCAATAGGGGAGAATAGACATCTACTACACCACTACCACTATCAAAGTAGAGTCATAAAGGAGACTAGACATCTACCACCCCACTACCACTATGAGATTAGAGCCATAAGGGAGAATAGACATCTACTACACCACTACCACTATCAGATTAGAGCCAGAAGGGAGTCTAGACATCTACCACCCCACAACCACTATCAGATTAGAGCAAAAAGGGAGACTAGACATCTACCACTATCAGATTAGAGCCATAAGGGAGACTAGACATCTGCCACCCCACTACCACTATCAGATTAGAGCCATAAGGGAGAATAGACATCTACTACCCCACTACCACTATCAGATTAGAGACATAAGGGAGACTAGACATCTACCACTATCAGATTAGAGCCATAAGGGACAATATACATCTACTACCCCACTACCACTATCAGATTAGAGACATAAGGTAGACTAGACATCTACCACCCCACTACTACTATCAGATTAGAGCCATAAGGGAGACTAGACATCTACCACCCAACTACCACTATCAGATTAGAGCCATAAGGGAGACTAGACATCTACCACACCACTACCACTATCAGATTAGAGCCATAAGGGAGACTAGACATCTACCACCCCACTACCACTATCAGTTTAGAGCCATAAGGGAGTCTAGACATCTACCACCCCACTACCACTATCAGATTAGAGCCATAAGGTAGACTAGACATCTACCACCCCACAACCACTGTCAGATTAGAGCAATAAGGGAGACTAGACATCTACCACTATCAAAGTAGAGTCATAAAGGAGACTAGACATCTACCACCCCACTACCACTATCAGATTAGAGCCATAAGGGAGACTAGACATCTACCACCCCACTACCACTATCAGATTAGAGCCATAAGGTAGACAAGAAATCTACCACACCACTACCACTATCAGATTAGAGCCATAAGGGAGACTAGACATCTACTGCCCCACTACCACTATCAGATTAGACCCATAAGGGAGTCTAGACATCTACCAGCCAACTACCACTATCAGATTAGAGCCATACGGTAGACTAGACATCTACCACCCCACAACCACTATCAGATTAGAGCAAAAAGGGAGACTAGACATCTACCACTATCAGATTAGAGCCATAAGGGAGACTAGACATCTACCACCCCACTACCACTATCAGATTAGAGCCATAAGGTAGACTAGACATCTACCACACCACTACCACTATCAGATTAGAGCAATAAGGGAGACTAGACATCTACTGCCCCACTACCACTATCAGATTAGAGCAATAAGGGAGTCTAGACATCTACCAGCCAACTACCACTATCAGATTAGAGCCATAAGGTAGACTAGACATCTACTACCCCACAACCACTGTCAGATTAGAGCAATAGGGGAGACTAGACATCTACCACTATCAAAGTAGAGTCATAAAGGAGACTAGACATCTACCACCCCACTACCACTATCAGATTAGAGCCATAAGGGAGAATAGACATCTACTACACCACTACCACTATCAGATTAGAGCCATAAGGTAGACTAGACATCTACCACACCACAACCACTATCAGATTAGAGCAAAAAGGGAGACTAGACATCCACCACTATCAGATTAGAGCCATAAGGGAGACTAGACATCTGCCACCCCACTACCACTATCAGATTAGAGCCATAAGGGAGAATAGACATCTACTACCCCACTACCACTATCAGATTAGAGACATAAGGGAGACTAGACATCTACCACTATCAGATTAGAGCCATAAGGGACAATAGACATCTACCACCCCACAACCACTATCAGATTAGAGCAAAAAGGGAGACTAGACATCTACCACTATCAGATTAGAGCCATAAGGTAGACTAGACATCTATCACCCCACAACCACTATCAGATTAGAGCAATAAGGGAGACTAGACATCTACCACTATCAGATTAGAGCCATAAGGGAGTCTAGACATCTAACACCCCACTACCACTATCAGATTAGAGCCATAAGGGAGACTAGACATCTACCACCCCACTACCACTATCAGATTAGAGCAATAAGGTAGACTAGACATCTACCACCCCACTACCACTATCAGATTAGAGCAATAAGGGAGACTAGACATCTACCACTATCAAAGTAGAGCCATAAAGGAGACTAGACATCTACCACCCCACTACCACTATCAGATTAGAGCCATAAGGGAGAATAGACATCTACTACACCACTACCACTATCAGATTAGAGCCAGAAGGGAGTCTAGACATCTACCACCCAACTACCACTATCAGATTAGAGCCATAAGGTAGACTAGACATCTACCACCCCACAACCACTATCAGATTAGAGCAAAAAGGGAGACTAGACATCTACCACTATCAGATTAGAGCCATAAGGGAGACTAGACATCTACCACCCCACTACCACTATCAGATTAGAGCCATAAGGGAGACTAGACATCTACCACCCCACTACCACTATCAGATTAGAGCCATAAAGTAGACTAGACATCTACCACACCACTACCACTATCAGATTAGAGCCATAAGGGAGACTCGACATCTACTGCCCCACTACCACTATCAGATTAGAGCCATAAGGCAGTCTAGACATCTACCAGCCAACTACCACTATGAGATTAGAGCCATAAGGTAGACTAGACATCTACTACCCCACAACCACTGTCAGATTAGAGCAATAGGGGATACTAGACATCTACCACTATCAAAGTAGAGTCATAAAGGAGACTAGACATCTACCACCCCACTACCACTATGAGATTAGAGCCATAAGGGAGAATAGACATCTACTACACCACTACCACTATCAGATTAGAGCCAGAAGGGAGTCTAGACATCTACCACCCCACAACCACTATCAGATTAGAGCAAAACGGGAGACTAGACATCTACCACTATCAGATTAGAGCCATAAGGGAGACTAGACATCTGCCACCCCACTACCACTATCAGATTAGAGCCATAAGGGAGAATAGACATCTACTACCCCACTACCACTATCAGATTAGAGACATAAGGGAGACTAGACATCTACCACTATCAGATTAGAGCCATAAGGGACAATATACATCTACTACCCCACTACCACTATCAGATTAGAGACATAAGGTAGACTAGACATCTACCACCCCACTACTACTATCAGATTAGAGCCATAAGGTAGAGTAGACATCTACCACCCCACAACCACTGTCAAATTAGCGCCATAAGGTAGACTAGACATCTACCACACCACTACCACTATCAGATTAGAGCCATAAGGGAGACTAGACATCTACTGCCCTACTACCACTATCAGTTTAGAGCCATAAGGGAGTCTAGACATCTGCCAGCCAACTACCACTATCACATTAGAGCCATGAGGTAGACTAGACATCTACCACCCCACAACCACTATCAGATTAGAGCAATAAGGGAGACTAGACATCTACCACTATCAAAGTAGAGCCATAAAGGAGACTAGACATCTACTACCCCACTACCACTATCAGATTAGAGCCATAAGGGAGACTAGACATCTACCACCCCACTACCACTATCAGATTAGAGCCATAAGGTAGACAAGAAATCTACCACACCACTACCACTATCAGATTAGAGCCATAAGGGAGACTAGACATCTACTGCCCCACTACCACTATCAGATTAGACCCATAAGGGAGTCTAGACATCTACCAGCCAACTACCACTATCAGATTAGAGCCATACGGTAGACTAGACATCTACCACCCCACAACCACTATCAGATTAGAGCAAAAAGGGAGACTAGACATCTACCACTATCAGATTAGAGCCATAAGGGAGACTAGACATCTACCACCCCACTACCACTATCAGATTAGAGCCATAAGGTAGACTAGACATCTACCACACCACTACCACTATCAGATTAGAGCAATAAGGGAGACTAGACATCTACTGCCCCACTACCACTATCAGATTAGAGCAATAAGGGAGTCTAGACATCTACCAGCCAACTACCACTATCAGATTAGAGCCATAAGGTAGACTAGACATCTACTACCCCACAACCACTGTCAGATTAGAGCAATAGGGGAGACTAGACATCTACCACTATCAAAGTAGAGTCATAAAGGAGACTAGACATCTACCACCCCACTACCACTATCAGATTAGAGCCATAAGGGAGAATAGACATCTACTACACCACTACCACTATCAGATTAGAGCCATAAGGTAGACTAGACATCTACCACACCACAACCACTATCAGATTAGAGCAAAAAGGGAGACTAGACATCCACCACTATCAGATTAGAGCCATAAGGGAGACTAGACATCTGCCACCCCACTACCACTATCAGATTAGAGCCATAAGGGAGAATAGACATCTACTACCCCACTACCACTATCAGATTAGAGACATAAGGGAGACTAGACATCTACCACTATCAGATTAGAGCCATAAGGGACAATAGACATCTACCACCCCACAACCACTATCAGATTAGAGCAAAAAGGGAGACTAGACATCTACCACTATCAGATTAGAGCCATAAGGTAGACTAGACATCTATCACCCCACAACCACTATCAGATTAGAGCAATAAGGGAGACTAGACATCTACCACTATCAGATTAGAGCCATAAGGGAGTCTAGACATCTAACACCCCACTACCACTATCAGATTAGAACCATAAGGGAGACTAGACATCTACCACCCAACTACAACTATCAGATTAGAGCCATAAAGGAGACTAGACATCTACCACCCCACTACCACTATCAGATTAGAGCAATAAGGGAGACTAGACATCTACCACTATCAAAGTAGAGCCATAAAGGAGACTAGACATCTACCACCCCACTACCACTATCAGATTAGAGCCATAAGGGAGAATAGACATCTACTACACCACTACCACTATCAGATTAGAGCCAGAAGGGAGTCTAGACATCTACCACCCAACTACAACTAACAGATTAGAGCCATAAGGTAGACTAGACATCTACCACCCCACAACCACTATCAGATTAGAGCAAAAAGGGAGACTAGACATCTACCACTATCAGATTAGAGCCATAAGGGAGACTAGACATCTACCACCCCACTACCACTATCAGATTAGAGCCATAAGGGAGACTAGACATCTACCACCCCACTACCACTATCAGATTAGAGCCATAAAGTAGACTAGACATCTACCACACCACTACCACTATCAGATTAGAGCCATAAGGGAGACTCGACATCTACTGCCCCACTACCACTATCAGATTAGAGCCATAAGGCAGTCTAGACATCTACCAGCCAACTACCACTATGAGATTAGAGCCATAAGGTAGACTAGACATCTACTACCCCACAACCACTGTCAGATTAGAGCAATAGGGGATACTAGACATCTACCACTATCAAAGTAGAGTCATAAAGGAGACTAGACATCTACCACCCCACTACCACTATGAGATTAGAGCCATAAGGGAGAATAGACATCTACTACACCACTACCACTATCAGATTAGAGCCAGAAGGGAGTCTAGACATCTACCACCCCACAACCACTATCAGATTAGAGCAAAACGGGAGACTAGACATCTACCACTATCAGATTAGAGCCATAAGGGAGACTAGACATCTGCCACCCCACTACCACTATCAGATTAGAGCCATAAGGGAGAATAGACATCTACTACCCCACTACCACTATCAGATTAGAGACATAAGGGAGACTAGACATCTACCACTATCAGATTAGAGCCATAAGGGACAAAAGACATCTACTACCCCACTACCACTATCAGATTAGAGACATAAGGTAGACTAGACATCTACCACCCCACTACCACTATCAGATTAGAGCCATAAGGGAGACTAGACATCTACCACCCAACTACCACTATCAGATTAGAGCCATAAGGGAGTCTAGACATCTGCCAGCCAACTACCACTATCACATTAGAGCCATGAGGTAGACTAGACATCTACCACCCCACAACCACTATCAGATTAGAGCAATAAGGGAGAATAGACATCTACCACTATCAAAGTAGAGTCATAAAGGAGACTAGACATCTACCACCCCACTACCACTATCAGATTAGAGCCATAAGGGAGACTAGACATCTACCACCCCACTACCACTATCAGATTAGAGCCATAAGGTAGACTAGAAATCTACCACACCACTACCACTATCAGATTAGAGCCATAAGGGAGACTAGACATCTACTGCCCCACTACCACTATCAGATTAGACCCATAAGGGAGTCTAGACATCTACCAGCCAACTACCACTATCAGATTGGAGCCATACGGTAGACTAAACATCTACCACCCCACAACCACTGTCAGATTAGAGCAATAAGGGAGACTAGACATCTACCACTATCAAAGTAGAGTCATAAAGGAGACTAGACATCAACCACCCCACTACCACTACCAGATTAGAGCCAGAAGGGAGTCTAGATATCTACCACCCAACTACCACTATCAGATTAGAGCCATAAAGTAGACTAGACATCTACCACCCCACAACCACTATCAGATTAGAGCAAAAAGGGAGACTAGACATCTACCACTATCAGATTAGAGCCATAAGGGAGACTAGACATCTACCACCCCACTACCACTATCAGATTAGAGCCATAAGGGAGACTAGACATCTACCACCCCACAACCACTGTCAGATTAGAGCAATAAGGGAGACTAGACATCTACCACTATCAAAGTAGAGTCATAAAGGAGACTAGACATCTACCACCCCACTACCACTATCAGATTAGAGCCATAAGGGAGAATAGACATCTACTACACCACTACCACTATCAGATTAGAGCCAGAAGGGAGTCTAGACATCTACCACCCCACAACCACTATCAGATTAGAGCAAAAAGGGAGACTAGACATCCACCACTATCAGATTAGAGCCATAAGGGAGACTAGACATCTGCCACCCCACTACCACTATCAGATTAGAGCCATAAGGGAGAATAGACATCTACTACCCCACTACCACTATCAGATTAGAGACATAAGGGAGACTAGACATCTACCACTATCAGATTAGAGCCATAAGGGACAATAGACATCTACCACCCCACAACCACTATCAGATTAGAGCAAAAAGGGAGACTAGACATCTACCACTATCAGATTAGAGCCATAAGGGAGACTAGACATCTACCACCCCACTACCACTATCAGATTAGAGCCATAAGGGAGAATAGCCATCTACTACCCCACTACCACTATCAGATTAGAGACATAAGGGAGACTAGACATCTACCACCCCACTACCACTATCAGATTAGAGCCATAAGGGAGACTAGACATCTACCACCCCACTACCACTATCAGATTAGAGCCATAAGGTAAACTAGACATCTACCACACCACTACCACTATCAGATTAGAGCCATAAGGGAGACTAGACATCTACTGCCCCACTACCACTATCAGATTTGAGCCATAAGGCAGTCTAGACATCTACCAGTCAACTACCACTATCAGATTAGAGCCATAAGGGAGAATAGACATCTACCACTATCAGATTAGAGCCATAAGGGACAATAGACATCTACTACCCCACTACCACTATCAGATTAGAGACATAAGGGAGACTAGACATCTACCACACCACTACCACTATCAGATTAGAGCCATAAGGGAGAATAGACATCTACCACCCAACTACCACTATCAGACTAGAGCCATAAGGTAGACTAGACATCTACCACACCACTACCACTATCAGATTAGAGCCATAAGGGAGACTAGACATCTACCACACCACTACCACTATCAGATTAGAGTCATAAAGGAGACTAGACATCTGCCAGCCAACTACCACTATAAGATTAGAGCCATAAGGGAGACTAGACATCTACCACCCCACTACCACTATCAGATATAGAGCCATAAGGGAGTCTAGACATCTACTGCCCCACTACCACTATCAGATTTGAGCCATAAGGGAGTCTAGACATCAACCACCCCACTACCACTATCAGATTAGTGCCATAAGGTAGACTAGACATGTACCACCCCACTACCACTATCAGATTAGAGCCATAAGGGAGACTAGACATCTACCACCCCACTACCACTATCAGATTAGTGCCATAAGGTAGACTAGACATGTACCACCCCACTACCACTATCAGATTAGAGCCATAAGGGAGACTAGACATCTACCACACCACTACCACTATCAGATTAGAGCCATAAGGGAGACTCGACATCTACTGCCCCACTACCACTATCAGATTAGAGCCATAAGGCAGTCTAGACATCTACCAGCCAACTACCACTATCAGATTAGAGCCATAAGGTAGACTAGACATCTACTACCCCACAACCACTGTCAGATTAGAGCAATAGGGGAGACTAGACATCTACCACTATCAAAGTCGAGTCATAAAGGAGACTAGACATCTACCACCCCACTACCACTATGAGATTAGAGCCATAAGGGAGACTAGACATCTACCACCCCACTACCACTATCAGATTAGAGCCATAAGGTATACTAGACATCTACCACACCACTACCACTATCAGATTAGAGCCATAAGGGAGACTAGACATCTACTGCCCCACTACCACTATCAGATTAGAGCCATAAGGCAGTCTAGACATCTACCAGTCAACTACCACTATCAGATTAGAGCCATAAGGGCGAATAGACATCTACCACTATCAGATTAGAGCCATAAGGGACAATAGACATCTACTACCCCACTACCACTATCAGATTAGAGACATAAGGGAGACTAGACATCTACCACACCACTACCACTATCAGATTAGAGCCATAAGGGAGAATAGACATCTACCACCCAACTACCACTATCAGACTAGAGCCATAAGGTAGACTAGACATCTACCACACCACTACCACTATCAGATTAGAGCCATAAGGGAGACTAGACATCTACCACACCACTACCACTATCAGATTAGAGTCATAAAGGAGACTAGACATCTGCCAGCCAACTACCACTATAAGATTAGAGCCATAAGGGAGACTAGACATCTACCACCCCACTACCACTATCAGATATAGAGCCATAAGGGAGTCTAGACATCTACTGCCCCACTACCACTATCAGATTTGAGCCATAAGGGAGTCTAGACATCAACCACCCCACTACCACTATCAGATTAGTGCCATAAGGTAGACTAGACATGTACCACCCCACTACCACTATCAGATTAGAGCCATAAGGGAGACTAGACATCTACCACCCCACTACCACTATCAGATTAGAGCCATAAGGTAGACTAGACATCTACCACACCACTACCACTATCAGATTAGAGCCATAAGGGAGACTCGACATCTACTGCCCCACTACCACTATCAGATTAGAGCCATAAGGCAGTCTAGACATCTACCAGCCAACTACCACTATCAGATTAGAGCCATAAGGTAGACTAGACATCTACTACCCCACAACCACTGTCAGATTAGAGCAATAGGGGAGACTAGACATCTACCACTATCAAAGTAGAGTCATAAAGGAGACTAGACATCTACCACCCCACTACCACTATGTGATTAGAGCCATAAGGGAGAATAGACATCTACTACACCACTACCACTATCAGATTAGAGCCAGAAGGGAGTCTAGACATCTACCACCCCACAACCACTATCAGATTAGAGCAAAAAGGGAGACTACACATCTACCACTATCAGATTAGAGCCATAAGGGAGACTAGACATCTGCCACCCCACTACCACTATCAGATTAGAGCCATAAGGGAGAATAGACATCTACTACCCCACTACCACTATCAGATTAGAGACATAAGGGAGACTAGACATCTACCACTATCAGATTAGAGCCATAAGGGACAATAGACATCTATTACCCCACTACCACTATCAGATTAGAGACATAAGGGAGACTAGACATCTACCACCCCACTACCACTATCAGATTAGAGCCATAAGGGAGAATAGACATCTACCACCCAACTACCACTATCAGATTAGAGCCATAAGGTAGACTAGACATCTACCACACCACTACCACTATCAGATTAGAGCCATAAGGGAGACAAACATCTACCACCCAACTACCACTATCAGATTTGAGCCATAAGGGAGTCTAGACATCAACCACCCCACTACCACTATCAGATTAGTGCCATAAGGTAGACTAGACATGTACCACCCCACTACCACTATCAGATTAGAGCCATAAGGGAGACTAGACATCTACCACCCCACTACCACTATCAGATTAGAGCCATAAGGTAGACTAGACATCTACCACCCCACTACCACTATCAGATTAGAGCCATAAGGGAGAATAGACATCTACTACCCCACTACCACTATCAGATTAGAGACATAAGGGAGACTAGACATCTACCACCCCACTACCACTATCAGATTAGAGCCATAAGGGAGACTAGACATCTACCACCCCTCTACCACTATCAGATTAGAGCCATAAGGTAGACTAGACATCTACCACACCACTACCACTATCAGATTAGAGCCATAAGGGAGACTAGACATCTACTGCCCCACTACCACTATCAGATTAGAGCCATAAGGCAGTCTAGACATCTACCAGTCAACTACCACTATCAGATTAGAGCCATAAGGGAGAATAGACATCTACCACTATCAGATTAGAGCCATAAGGGACAATAGACATCTACTACCCCACTACCACTATCAGATTAGAGACATAAGGGAGACTAGACATCTACCACCCCACTACCACTATCAGATTAGAGCCATAAGGGAGAATAGACATCTACCACCCAACTACCACTATCAGATTAGAGCCATAAGGTAGACTAGACATCTACCACCCCACTACCACTATCAGATTAGAGCCATAAGGGAGACTAGACATCTACCACACCACTACCACTATCAGATTAGAGTCATAAAGGAGACTAGACATCTGCCAGCCCACTACCACTATCAGATTAGAGCCATAAGGGAGACTAGACATCTACCACCCCACTACCACTATCAGATTAGAGCCATAAGGGAGTCTAGACATCTACTGCCCCACTACCACTATCAGATTAGAGCCATAAGGGAGTCTAGACATCAACCACCCCACTACCACTATCAGATTAGAGCCATAAGGTAGACTAGACATGTACCACCCCACTACCACTATCAGATTAGAGCCATAAGGGAGACTAGACATCTACCACCCCACTACCACTATCAGATTAGAGCCATAAGGTAGACTAGACATCTACCACACCACTACCACTATCAGATTAGAGCCATAAGGGAGACTAGACATCTACTGCCCCACTACCACTATCAGATTAGAGCCATAAGGAAGTCTAGACATCTGCCAGCCAACTACCACTATCAGATTAGAGCCATAAGGTAGACTAGACATCTACCACCCCACAACCACTGTCAGATTAGAGCAATAAGGGAGACTAGACATCTACCACTATCAAAGTAGAGTCATAAAGGAGACTAGACATCTACCACCCCACTACCACTATCAGATTAGAGCCATAAGGGAGAATAGACATCTACTACACCACTACCACTATCAGATTAGAGCCAGAAGGGAGTCTAGACATCTACCACCCCACAACCACTATCAGATTAGAGCAAAAAGGGAGACTAGACATCTACCACTATCAGATTAGAGCCATAAGGGAGACTAGACATCTGCCACCCCACTACCACTATCAGATTAGAGCCATAAGGGAGAATAGACATCTACTACCCCACTACCACTATCAGATTAGAGACATAAGGGAGACTAGACATCTACCACTATCAGATTAGAGCCATAAGGGACAATAGACATCTATTACCCCACTACCACTATCAGATTAGAGACATAAGGGAGACTAGACATCTACCACCCCACTACCACTATCAGATTAGAGCCATAAGGGAGAATAGACATCTACCACCCAACTACCACTATCAGATTAGAGCCATAAGGTAGACTAGACATCTACCACACCACTACCACTATCAGATTAGAGCCATAAGGGAGACTAGACATCTACCACCCAACTACCACTATCAGATTAGAGCCATAAGGGAGACTAGACATCTACCACACCACTACCACTATCAGATTAGAGCCATAAGGGAGAATAGACATCTACTACACCACTACCACTATCAGATTAGAGCCAGAAGGGAGTCTAGACATCTACCACCCAACTACCACTATCAGATTAGAGCCATAAGGTAGACTAGACATCTACCACCCCACAACCACTATCAGATTAGAGCAAAAGGGGAGACTAGACATCTACCACTATCAGATTAGAGCCATAAGGGAGACTAGACATCTACCACCCCACTACCACTATCAGATTAGAGCCATAAGGTAGACTAGACATCTACCACACCACTACCACTATCAGATTAGAGCAATAAGGGAGTCTAGACATCTACCAGCCTACTACCACTATCAGATTAGAGCCATAAGGTAGACTAGACATCTACTACCCCACAACCACTGTCAGATTAGAGCAATAGGGGAGACTAGACATCTACCACTATCAAAGTAGAGTCATAAAGGAGACTCGACATCTACCACCCCACTACCACTATCAGATTAGAGCAAAAAGGGAGACTAGACATCCACCACTATCAGATTAGAGCCATAAGGGAGACTAGACATCTGCCACCCCACTACCACTATCAGATTAGAGCCATAAGGTAGACTAGACATCTACCACACCACTACCACTATCAGATTAGAGCAACAAGGGAGACTAGACATCTACTGCCCCACTACCACTATCAGATTAGAGCTATAAGGGAGTCTAGACATCTACCAGCCAACTACCACTATCAGATTAGAGCCATAAGGTAGACTAGACATCTACCACCCCACAACCACTGTCAGATTAGAGCAATAAGGGAGACTAGACATCTACCACTATCAAAGTAGAGTCATAAAGGAGACTAGACATCTACCACCCCACTACCACTATCAGATTAGAGCCATAAGGGAGAATAGACATCTACTACCCCACTACCACTATCAGATTAGAGACATAAGGGAGACTAGACATCTACCACTATCAGATTAGAGCCATAAGGGAGACTAGACATCTACCACCCATCTACCACTATCAGATTAGAGCCATAAGGGAGACTAGACATCTACCACCCCACTACCACTATCAGATTAGAGCCATAAGGGAGAATAGACATCTACTACCCCACTACCACTATCAGATTAGAGACATAAGGGAGTCTAGACATCTACCACCCAACTACCACTATCAGAATAGATCAATAAAGGAGACTAGACATCTACCACCCCACTACCACTATCAGATTAGATCAATAAAGGAGACTAGACATCTACCACCCCACTACCACTATCAGATTAGAGCCATAAGGGAGACTAGACATCTACCACCCCACTACCACTACAGATTAGAGCCATAAGGGAGAATAGACATCTACCACCCAACTACCACTATCAGATTAGAGCCATAAGGTAGACTAGACATCTACCACCCAACTACCACTATCAGATTAGAGCCATAAGGGAGACTAGACATCTACCACCCCACTACCACTACAGATTACATACCTTAAGGGACATCTGGTACGGGAGCCGTATGATCGGTGAAGATTCTCCCATTGGAAATGTACGGTCCCTTACCTGACGTCCGACTGCGTCTGGGAAAATCGCGGACGGCGTCGGGCCGAGGGCGGGGGGGAGCTCTTTCGGGAAGTCATCTCAGAAATCGTTTCGGACGTTCGGTCGCCGTTTTATAAAAATAACAAATTTTTGACTTGCTCCCCGCATTCTCGAAAATTCCCACAAGGCGGAAAATAAATCATATTGCAGGCGCACGAACACGGGGCAAACGAGCGCGGCCTTTTCTCCTAAACGGAAAATATTTCAAAGATGAAACTCGGCGAGCGTAGGTTTGGAGTAAAGGGAAGTTGGCCCCCGAACAAGATGGCGTCGAGGCTTCGGCGCTTTTTGAGTTATGGCCATTTTGCTGGGATCAAAGGTCAAAAACGAAAAGTAGGGTGCAATTTGACCGCTTCACGTCAAAGTACATAAGCATACGGTGTCAGGAAAAGAAAAAAAAATGCCGTTTATCTATCGTAATTTAAGAGAAATAGTACATTGTCCATTTGGTGATGTTCACGAAGAGGAATTTTTTTTCTAAAAAATCACAGATCCAGTTGCAGTGTGTTCAGACGTACATTTTTAAAGTGGGTCTCGAAGCTGTGCGAGAGTTCTGTGATTTTATGTGATTTTATGAAGTAACACATACTCATTTAACCCTCTGTTAATAAGTCAGTTCTTAACATAAAGACTTAAAGCTCAATATTATATAAGAGCCTACCCCAAGGAGGGTATGTGTTCACGTTCAGCTTCCTATGTCAACTGGAAGTACCTTAAACTGGTGCATAGGGTCAGGTTTGAAGGGTAATAAAGGTCAGATCTTTTCAAAACTTCACTTGTGTGATTAAACAACCCTCATGAACTGTAATCAGTCATTTTTCCCAACAGATGTCAAAGAAAAGCTCTCTCACACAAACACACACACACAAAAAGGAAGGATGGAGTGAAAAAGTACGGTGCTTAAAGACACACAAAGCCTGCAACGGTATTACTATTATCTCCAGGCCGTGCCGAGTTCAACGAGATGCCCCGCTTGACCGTAGCTCGTTCGGTCTGAGCGCAGCGACCATTACAAGAAGACGGACACAAATGACCTTTTGACCTCAATGTCAATTTTATTTGCTTTTGGGTGACAGAGAGAGAACCGTTAACGTTAGAAGCACAATTTCACCTCAGGAATGTTCTTAAGGTCCTCCCGATCTGTGCAAGCCTAACCTTGACCTTGTGGCATTAACCCTTAACAGTTAAAAGCTGGTGTTTACATCAAACAATTTACAATGACATGTCTCCCCATTGGAATACATTGACTGCGCCTCTAAATTCAACCTGAAGCCTATGTGGGTTATGAATGTCTTATGAACCTGTCTTTGATAACAATCCATCAGGCCACTATGAGGTCTACCTGTGTTGATTTTAAGCTACCTGGACCAACCGAAAGTGGTTAAAACCACCCTAAAAGTTGTCCTGATATACATGACTTGCAATTTTGAAAATCACTGCATTCAACCCTATGTAGATCAGTCAATTCTTAACGTATAGACTTAAAATTCAGGATTCTGTAACAGCATACCCCAATCAAGATATGTGTTTACCTATAGCTTCCTGTGCCAACCGGAAGTGCCTTAAAATGGTGTCATGGGTGCTGTTTCGAAGGGATAAAAGGTCAGAACTTTTCAAAACTTCATTTGTGTGATTAGGTAACCCTCATGAACTGTAAATCAGTCATTTCTCGAAACAGATGTCAAAGAAAAGCTCTCACACACACACACAGCAGGGATGGAGTGAAAAAGTACGGTGCTTAAAGACACACAAAGCCGACAATGGCATGACCATTATCTCTAGACCGTGCCGAGTTCAACGAGATGCCCCGCTTGACCGTAGCTCACTCGGTCTGGCCACAGCGACAGTGACAAGAAGACAGAGCAAAATGACCTTTTGACCTCAATGTCAATTTCATTTGCTTTTGGGAGACAGAGAGAGAACCGTTAAGGTTAGAAACACAATTTGACTTCAGGAATGTTCTTAAGGACCTCCCGATCTGTGCAAGCCTAACCTTGACCTTGTGGCATTAACCCTTAACAGTGAAAACAGGTTTTTACATCTCACAGTTTACATTGACATCTCTCTCCATAGGAATACATTGACTGCACCTCCAAATTCAACCTGAAGCCTATGTGGGTTATGAAGGTCTTAGGAACCTGTCTTTGATGTCAGTCCATCAGGCCATCATAAGGTCTACCTGTGTCGATTCTAAGCTTCCTGGAACAACCGGAAGTGGTTAAAATCACCCTAAAAGTGTTTGCAATACCCAACCTGCAGTTTGAGAGAAATAGTGCATTCAGCCCTATGTAAATCACTGAGTTCTTAATGTATAGACTTAAAACTCAGGATTCTGTAAAAGCCTACTCCAATGAGGATATGTGTTTACTGTCAGCTTCCTGTGCAAACCTTAAGTGCCATAATTGGTGTCAAAAGAGCTGTTTCGAAGGGTTAAAAAAGTTAAATCTTTCCAAAACTTCATATTTGTGATTAGGCAACCTTCCTGAACTGTAAATCAGTCATTAGTCCCATCAGATTTCAAAGAAAAATTTACACACCCAAACAGAAATGATGGAGGGACACATTGAGGGGCTCAGAGGCAGACAGTGCCTGTGGTAGTTACTTTTGTTCCAACTTTTAAAGAACCGTCAGACCTAGAGTTCTGAAAATTTACAAACCTGTTCTAGACCTCAGGTCGATTGTGCACGGTGAATTATGTGGCTCTAGAAGGTTCTCGGATCGATAAAAAGCCTCGTGTATTTGCCATGTTTTCAATTCATTTTGACCTCAACGAAACTGGCGACATTTAGAAAAGTCCCAGAGTCTCAAGACTAGGTGCATTGAAACCGGCTCGGCCCATAGAGACAAACCCCAAAAAGCCTGTTCGATTTTGTATTTCTAAAGTACTTAAAGAATGCACGTTACATTTGCAATATGATTCAACACATCATATTGCAAAAGTAACAGTGTGTGTTATGTTTGCAATATGATTCAACACATCATATTGCAAACGTAACAGTGTGTGTTACATTTGCAATATGATGTGTTGAATCATATTGCAAACGTAACAGGTTGTGTTACTTTTGCAATATGACGTGTTGAATCATATTGCAAATGTAACGTGCATTCTTTAAATAAACCCTATGTGGGTTATGAATGTCTTATGAACCAGTCTTCAATGACAATCCATCAAGCCACTATGAGGTCTACCTGTGTCGATTCTAAGCTTCCTGGAGCAACCAGAAGTGATAAAATCACCCTAAAAGTGTTTTGCCATTCCCAACCAGCAGTTTGTGATATATAGTGCATTCAACCCTGTGTAAATCAGTCAGTTCTTAACGTATAGACTTAAAACTCAGGATTCTCTAAGAGCATACCCCGATCAGGATATGTCTTTACTTATAGCTTCCTGTGACAACCAGAAGGGCCTTAAGATGGTGTCATAGATGCTGTTTTGAAGGGTTAAAAGGTCAGAACTTTTCAAAACTTCATATATGTGATTAGACAACCCTCATGAACTGTAATCAGTCATTTCTCCCAACAGATGTCAAAGAAAAGCTCTCTCACACAAACATACACACACAAAAAGCAAGGATGGAGTGAAAAAGTACGGTGCTTAAAGACACACAAAGCCTGCAATGGCATTACTATTATCTCCAGGCCGTGCCGAGTTCAACGAGATGCCCCGCTTAACCGTAGCTCGCTCGGTCTGAGCGCAGCGACCGTTACAAGAAGACGGACACAAATGACCCTTTGACCTCAATGTCAATTTTATTTGCTTTTGGGAGACAGAGAGAGAACCGTTCAGGTTAGAAGCACAATTTTACCTCAGGAACACTCCTAAGGTCCTCCCGATCTGTGCAAGCCTAACCTTGACTGTGTGGCATTAACCCTTAACAGTTAAAAGGTGTTTACATCAAACAGTTTACAATGACATGTAGCCCCATAGGAATACATTGACTGCACCTCTAAATTCAACCTGAAGCCTATGTGGGTTATGAATGTCTTATGAACCTGTCTTTGATAACAATCCATCAGGCCACTATGAGGTCTACCTGTGTTGATTCTAAGCTTCCTGGAGCAACCGGAAGTGGTTAAATCACCCTAAAAGTGTTTTGCCATACCCAACCAGCAGTTTGTGATATATAGTGCATTCAACCCTGTGTAAATCAGTCAGTTCTTAACGTATAAACTTAAAACTCAGGATTCTCTAAGAGCATACCCCGATCAGCATATGTCTTTACTTATAGCTTCCTGTGCCAACCGGAAGTGCCTTAAAATGGGGTCATAGGTGCTGTTTCGAAGGGTTAAAAAAGTCAGATCTTTCCAAAACTTTAAGTGTGTGATTAGGCAACCTTCATGAACTGTAAATCAGTCATTTCTCGAAACAGATGTCAAAGAAAAGCTCACACACACACACACAAATCCAAACTGTTTGTGCACCTGGTATTTTTTTTAGGTTACCAGATGCCCTGGTTGAAATTGCGTTTAGGGGGCATCCAGACTTCCATACCCGCTCTGGGAGCACTATTCGACGGACAAAAATCAATGGGTGTTGGACTGAGTGATTTATGGAGGTTTTCCAAAAAAGTCAGAAAATATGTTTTTTTTTCTGAAAAATATTTTTTGTTTTTTATTCTCGAGTCAATGGCCTGAGTGATTTCTGGAGTTTTTCCAAAAAAGTCAGAAAATATTCTGTTTTTTATTCTGAAAAATATTTTATGTTTTTTCTTCTCGAGTCAATGGGGTCTGGCCTGAGTGATTTAAGGAGGTTTCAAAAAAAGTAAAAAAGAAATATTTTTCATGTTTTCATGTCATTTTTCAAAAAGGTTTTAAATGCTTTTAGGTGTCATCCAGACGTCCATGGGAGCACTATACTACGGCCCCAAATCAATGGGTGCTGGCCTGAGTGATTTATGGAGGTTTGGGGGGTGATAAGTACAAGTAAACATTTATAAAAAATGATGATAGTAAAATGTGACTAAAGTATTTTCATACAGTTCTTATACATGTGTAATTGACGTAAAAATCGAAAGAATTTCAAAAAACGGTCCAGAAAGCACTTTTTTAAATGGAATATATGTTTTTTCCACATTTTTAACATTTTTGACTTTTAACTTTTGACTTTTGACTTCCTATGAAATCACATTCCAAATGCACAAAACATATTCCTTAAGTACAAGTAAACATTTATAAAAAATTATGATAGTAAAATGTGACTAAAGTATTTTCATACAGTTCTTATACATGTGTAATTGACATAAAAATCGAAAGAATTTCAAAAAACGGTCCAGAAAGCACCTTTTTAAAGGGGGTGATACGTTTTTTCCAAATTTTTGACATTTTTGACTTTTGACTTTTGACTTCCTATGAAATCACATTCCAAAATGCACAAAACATATTCCTTAAGTCCAAATAAAAATTTCAAAAAAATTATGTTAATAAAATTTGACAAAAGTATTTTCATACAGTTCTTACACATGTGTAATTGACATAAAAACCGAAAGAATTTCGAAAAACGGTCCAGAAAGCACTTTTTTAAAGGGGGTGATACGTTTTTTCCAAATTTTTGACATTTTTGACTTTTGACTTTTGACTTCCTATGAAATCACATTCCAAAATGCACAAAACATATTCCTTAAGTCCAAATAAAAATTTCAAAAAAATTATGTTAATAAAATTTGACAAAAGTATTTTCATACAGTTCTTACACATGTGTAATTGACATAAAAACCGAAAGAATTTCGAAAAACGGTCCAGAAAGCACTTTTTTAAGGGGGTGATAAGTTTTTGCCAAAACTTGGCAAACTCTTGGGTCTTGACTTGCGTTACAGTAAGCCTATGAAAAATTAAGATGGAACTCACTCGCCCACTATAGGATTTTTGGGGTGTTACACAGCTCATTTACAATATGGCATTTGCCATCAACTTTGGATGAAACACCGCAGGATGCAATGTGAAATCCCACACAATCCCATCGTGTGTATGGTTCGCTCTCTGCCAATAAGTTGCCATGTTATTTTGTACAATCGGGGGGGAGTTCCCTTACTAAACTGAGAGAGCAGAGAGAATATTACTAAACTGAGAGAATATTACTAAACTGAGAGAGTATTACTAAACTGAGGGAGTATTACTAAACCGAGAGAGTATTACTAACCTGAGAGAGTATTACTAAACTGAGAGAATATTACTAAACTGTGAGAGTATTACTAAACTGAGAGAGTATTACTAACCCGAGAGAGTATTACTAAACTGAGAGAGTATTACTAAACTGAGAGAGTGTTACTAGACTGAGATAGTATTACTCAACTGAGAGAGTATTACTAAACTGAGAGAGTATTACTAAACTGAGAGAATGTTACTAGACTGAGATAGTATTACTCAACTGAGAGAGTATTACTAAACTGAGAGAGTATTACTAAACTGAGAGAATATTACTAAACGGTGAGAGTATTACTAAACTGAGAGAGTATTACTGAACCGAGAGAGTATTACTAACCTGAGAGAGTATTACTAAACTGAGAGAATATTACTAAACTGTGAGAGTATTACTAAACTGAGAGAGTATTACTAAACTGAGAGAGTATTACTAAACTGAGAGAGTATTACTAAACTGAGAGAGTGTTACTAGACTGAGATAGTATTACTCAACTGAGAGAGTATTACTAAACTGAGAGAGTGTTACTAAACTGAGAGAGTGTTACTAGACTGAGAGAGTATTACTAAACTGAGAGAGCTGAGAGAGAATTACAAGACTGAGAGAGTATTACTAAACTGAGAGAGTATTACTAAACTGAGAGAGTATTACTAACCTGAGAGAGTGTTACTAGACTGAGAGAGTATTACTAAACTGAGAGAGTGTTACTAAACTGAGAGAGTATTACTAAACTGAGAGCTGAGAGAGTATTACAAGACTGAGAGAGTATTACTAAACTGAGAGAGTATTACTAAACTGAGAGAGTGTTACTAAACTGAGAGAGTGTTACTAGACTGAGAGAGTGTTACTAGACTGAGAGAGTGTTACTAAACTGAGAGAGTGTTACTAAACTGAGAGAGTATTACTAAACTGAGAGAGTATTACTAAACTGAGAGAGTATTACTAAACTGAGAGAGTATTACTAAACTGAGAGAGTGTTACTAGACTGAGAGAGTGTTACTAAACTGAGAGAGTATTACTAAACTGAGAGAGTGTTACTAAACTGAGAGAGTATTACAAGACTGAGAGAGTATTACTAAACTGAGAGAGTGTTACTAAACTGAGAGAGTATTACTAAACTGAGAGAGCTGAGAGAGTATTACAAGACTGAGAGAGTATTACTAAACTGAGAGAGTATTACTAAACTGAGAGAGTGTTACTAAACTGAGAGAGTGTTACTAGACTGAGAGAGTATTACTAAACTGAGAGAGTATTACAAAACTGAGAGAGTATTACTAAACTGAGAGAGTTACTAAACTGAGAGAGTATTACTAGACTGAGAGAGTATTACTAAACTGAGAGAGTGTTACTAAACTGAGAGAGTATTACTAAACTGAGAGAGCTGAGAGAGTATTACAAGACTGAGAGAGTATTACTAAACTGAGAGAGTTTTACTAAACTGAGAGAGTACTACTAACCCGAGACAGTATTACTAAACTGAGAAAGTATTACTAAACTGAGAGAATATTACTAAACTGAGAGAGCTGAGAGATTATTACTAAACTGAGAGAGTATTACTAAACTGAGAGAATATTACTAAACTGAGAGAGTGTTACTAAACTGAGAGAAAATTACTCAACTGAGAGAATATTACTCACCGGAGAGAATATTACTAAATTGAGAGAGTATTACTAACCCGAGAGAGTATTACTAAACTGAGAGAGTATTACTAACCCGAAAGAGTATTACTAAACTGAGAGAGTGTTACTAAACTGAGAGAGTGTTACTAGACTGAGAGAGTGTTACTAAACTGAGAGAGTATTACTAAACTGAGAGAGTATTACTAAACTGAGAGAGTGTTACTAAACTGAGAGAGTATTACTAAACTGAGAGAGTGTTACTAGACTGAGAGAGTGTTACTAAACTGAGAGAGTATTACTAAACTGAGAGAGTGTTACTAAACTGAGAGAGTATTACAAGACTGAGAGAGTATTACTAAACTGAGAGAGTGTTACTAAACTGAGAGAGTGTTACTAGACTGAGAGAGTGTTACTAAACTTAGAGAGTGTTACTAAACTGAGAGAGTATTACTAAACTGAGAGAGCTGAGAGAGTATTACAAGACTGAGAGAGTATTACTAAACTGAGAGAGTATTACTAAACTGAGAGAGTGTTACTAAACTGAGAGAGTGTTACTAGACTGAGAGAGTATTACTAAACTGAGAGAGCTGAGAGAGTATTACAAAACTGAGAGAGTATTACTAAACTGAGAGAGTATTACTAAACTGAGAGAGTGTTACTAAACTGAGAGAGTATTACTAAACTGAGAGAGTGTTACTAAACTGAGAGAGTATTACTAAACTGAGAGAGCTGAGAGAGTATTACAAGACTGAGAGAGTATTACTAAACTGAGAGAGTTTTACTAAACTGAGAGAGTACTACTAACCCGAGACAGTATTACTAAACTGAGAAAGTATTACTAAACTGAGAGAATATTACTAAACTGAGAGAGCTGAGAGAATATTACTAAACTGAGAGAGTATTACTAAACTGAGAGAATATTACTAAACTGAGAGAGTGTTACTAAACTGAGAGAAAATTACTCAACTGAGAGAATATTACTCACCGGAGAGAATATTACTAAATTGAGAGAGTATTACTAACCCGAGAGAGTATTACTAAACTGAGAGAGTATTACTAACCCGAAAGAGTATTACAAAAATGTGAGAGTATTACTAAACTGAGATAGTATTACTAAACTGAGAGAATATTACTAAACTGAGAGAGTATTACTAAACTGAGAGAGTATAAACCAGGAGAGTACTAAACTGAGAGAATATTACTAAACTGAGAGAGTATTACTAAACTGAGAGAGTATTACTAAACTGAGAGAGTGTTGCTAGACTGAGATAGTATTACTAAACTGAGAGGATATAACTAAACTGCGACAGTTTTACTAAACTGAGACAGTTTTACTAAACTGAGAGAGTGTTACTAGACTGAGAGAGTATTACTAAACTGAGAGAATATTACTAAACTGAGAGAGTATTACTAAACTGAGACAATATTACTAAACTGAGAGAGTATTACTAAACTGAGAGAGTTTTACTAACCTGAGAGAGTATTACTAAACTGAGAGAATATTACTAAACTGTGAGAGTATTACTAAACTGAGAGAGTATTACTAACCCGAGAGAGTATTACTAAACTGAGAGAATATTACTAAACTGAGAGAATATGATTAAACTGAGAGAGCTGAGAAAGTATTACTAGACTGAGAGATTATTACTAGACTGAGAAAGTATTACTAAACTGAGAGAATATTACTAAACTGAGAGAGCTGAGAGAATATTACTAAACTGAGAGAGTATTACTAAACTGAGAGAATATTACTAAACTGAGAGAGTGTTACTAAACTGAGAGAAAATTACTCAACTGAGAGAATATTACTCACCGGAGAGAATATTACTAAATTGAGAGAGTATCACTAACCCGAGAGTGTATTACTAAACTGAGAGAGTATTACTAAACTGAGAGAGTATTACTAAACTGAGAGAGTATTACTAAACTGAGAGAGTATTACTAACCCGGTAGAGTATTACTAAACTGAGAGAGTATTACTAAACTGAGAGAATATTACTAAACTGAGAGAGTATTACTAAACTGTGAGAGTATTACTAAACTGAGATAGTATTACTAAACTGAGAGAATATTACTAAACTGAGAGAGTATTACTAAACTGAGCGAGTGTTACTAAACAGAGAAAATTACTCAACGGAGAGATTATAACTCAACTGAGAGAGTATTAGTAAACTGAGAGAGTATTACTAAACTGAGAGAGTGTTGCTAGACTGAGATAGTATTACTAAACTGAGAGGATATAACTAAACTGCGACAGTTTTACTAAACTGAGACAGTTTTACTAAACTGAGAGAGTGTTACTAGACTGAGAGAATATTACTAAACTGAGAGAATATGATTAAACTGAGAGAGCTGAGAAAGTATTACTAGACTGAGAGATTATTACTAGACTGAGAGTGTATTACTCAACTGAGAGAGTGTTACTAGACTGAGAGAATATTACTAAACTGAGAGAATATGATTAAACTGAGAGAGCTGAGAAAGTATTACTAGACTGAGAGATTATTACTAGACTGAGAGTGTATTACTCAACTGAGAGAATATTACTCACCGGAGAGAATATTACTAAATTGAGAGAGTATTACTAACCGGAGAGAGTATTACTAAACTGAGAGAGTATTACTAACCCGAGAGAGTATTACTAAACTGGGAGAATATTACTAAACTAAGCGAGTATTACTAACCTGGGAGAGTATTACTCATCCGAGAGAGTATTACTAAACTGAGAGAGTATAACTAACCTGAGAGAGTATTACTAAACTGTGAGAGTATTACTAACCCGAGAGAGTATTACTAAACTGAGAGAGTATTACTAAACTGAGAGTGTGTTACTAGACTGAGATAGTATTACTCAACTGAGAGAGTATTACTAAACTGAGAGAGTATTACTAAACTGAGAGAGTATTACTAAACTGAGAGAGTATTTACTAACCCGAGAGAGTATTACTAAACTGACAGAGTATTACTAAACTGAGAGAGTGTTACTAGACTGAGATGGTATTACTCAACTGAGAGAGTATTACTAAACTGAGAGAGTATTACTAAACTGAGAGAGTATTACTAAACTGAGATAATATTACTAAACTGAGAGAGTATTACTAAACTGAGAGAGCTGAGAGAATATTACTAAACTGAGAGAATATTACTAAACTGAGAGAGTTTTTCTAAGCTGAGGGAGTATTACTAAACCGAGAGAGTATTACTAACCTGAGAGAGTATTACTAAACGGAGAGAATATTACTAAACTGTGAGAGTATTACTAAACTGAGAGAGTATTACTAACCCGAGAGAGTATTACTAAACTGAGAGAGTATTACTAAACTGAGAGAATATTACTAAACTGTGAGAGTATTACTAAACTGAGAGAGTATTTACTAACCCGAGAGAGTATTACTAAACTGAGAGAGTATTACTAAACTGAGAGAGTGTTACTAGACTGAGATGGTATTACTCAACTGAGAGAGTATTACTAAACTGAGAGAGTGTTACTAGACTGAGAGAGTATTACTAAACTGAGAGAATATTACTAAACTGAGAGAGTCTTACTAAACTGAGGGAGTATTACTAAACCGAGAGAGTATTACTAAACTGAGAAAGTGTTACTAAACTGAGAGAATATTACTCAACTGAGAGAGTATTACTAAACTGAAAGAGTATTACTAAACTGAGAGAGTATTACTAAACTGAGAGAGTATTACTAAACTGTGAGAATATTACTCAACTGAGAGATTATTACTCTATGGAGAGAATATTTCTCAACTGAGAGAGTATTACTAAACTGAGAGAATATTACTAAACTGAGAGAGTATTACTAAACTGAGAGAATATTACTAAGCTGAGAGAGTATTACTAAACTGAGAGAGCTGAGAGAATGTTTCTAAACTGAGAGAATATTACTAAACTGAGAGAGTATTACTTAACTGAGGGAGTATTACTAAACTGAGAGAGTGTTGCTAGACTGAGATAGTATTACTAAACTGAGAGAGTATTACTAAACTGAGAGAGTATTACTAAACTGTGAGAATATTACTCAACTGAGATATTATTACTCTATGTAGAGAATATTTCTCAACTGAGAGAGTATTACTAAACTGAGAGAGTATTACTAATTTGAGAAAGTGTTACTAAATTGAGAGAATATTACTCAACTGAGAGAGTATTACTAAACTGAGAGAGTATTACTAAACTGAGAGAGTATTACTAAACTGAGAGAGTGTTACTAGACTGAGATAGTATTACTCAACTGAGAGAGTATTACTAAACTGAGAGAGTATTAATAAACTGAGAAAGTATTACGAAACCGAGAGAGTTTTACTAAACTGAGAGAGTTTTACTAAACTGAGAGAATATTACTAAACTGTGAGAGTATTACTAAACTGAGAGAGTATTTACTAACCCGAGAGAGTATTACTAAACTGAGAGAGTATTACTAAACTGAGAGAGTGTTACTAGACTGAGATGGTATTACTCAACTGAGAGAGTATTACTAAACTGAGAGAGTGTTACTAGACTGAGAGAGTATTACTAAACTGAGAGAATATTACTAAACTGAGAGAGTCTTACTAAACTGAGGGAGTATTACTAAACCGAGAGAGTATTACTAAACTGAGAGAATATTACTAAACTGAGAGAGTATTACTAAACTGAGAGAGCTGAGAGAATATTACTAAACTGAGAGTATATTACTAAACTGAGAGAGTTTTTCTAAGCTGAGGGAGTATTACTAAACCGAGAGAGTATTACTAACCTAAGAGAGTATTACTAAACTGAGAGAATATTACTAAACTGAGAGAGTATTACTAAACTGAGAGAGTATTACTAACCCGAGAGAGTATTACTAAACTGAGAGAGTATTACTAAACTGAGAGAGTGTTACTAAACTGAGAGAATATTACTAAACTGAGAGAGTATTACTAAACTGAGAGAACTGAGAGAATATTACTAAACTGAGAGAATATTACTAAACTGAGGGAGTATTACTAAACTGAGGGAGTATTACTAAACTGAGAGAATATTACTAAACTGTGAGAGTATTACTAAACTGAGAGAGTATTACTAACCCGAGAGAGTATTACTAAACTGAGAGAGTATTACTAAACTGAGAGAATATTACTAAACGGTGAGAGTATTACTAAACTAAAAGAGTATTACTAACCCGAGAGAGAATATTACTAAACTGAGAGAGTATTACTAAACTGAGAGAGTGTTACTAGACTGAGATAGTATTACTCAACTGAGAGAGTGTTACTAAACTGAGAGAATATTACTCAACGGAGAGATTATTACTCAACTGAGAGAGTGTTACTAAACTGAGAGAGTGTTACTAGACTGAGAAAATTACTCAACGGAGAGATTATAACTCAACTGAGAGAGTATTAGTAAACTGAGAGAGTATTACTAAACTGAGAGAGTGTTGCTAGACTGAGATAGTATTACTAAACTGAGAGGATATAACTAAACTGCGACAGTTTTACTAAACTGAGACAGTTTTACTAAACTGAGAGAGTGTTACTAGACTGAGAGAATATTACTAAACTGAGAGAATATGATTAAACTGAGAGAGCTGAGAAAGTATTACTAGACTGAGAGATTATTACTAGACTGAGAGAGTATTACTCAACTGAGAGAATATTACTAAACTGAGAGAATATTACTAAATTGAGAGAGTATTACTAAACTGAGAGAGTATTACTAAACTGAGAGAGTATTACTAAACTGAGAGAGTATAACTAACCTGAGAGAGTATTACTAAACTGTGAGAGTATTACTAACCCGAGAGAGTATTACTAAACTGAGAGAGTATTACTAAACTGAGAGAGTGTTACTAGACTGAGATAGTATTACTCAACTGAGAGAGTATTACTAAACTGAGAGAGTATTACTAAACTGAGAGAGTATTACTAAACTGAGAGAGTATTACTAACCCGAGAGAGTATTACTAAACTGACAGAGTATTACTAAACTGAGAGAGTGTTACTAGACTGAGATGGTATTACTCAACTGAGAGAGTATTACTAAACTGAGAGAGTGTTACTAAACTGAGAGAATATTACTAAACTGAGAGAGTATTACTAAACTGAGAGAGTATTACTAAACTGAGAGAGTGTTACTAGACTGAGATGGTATTACTCAACTGAGAGAGTATTACTAAACTGAGAGAGTGTTACTAGACTGAGAGAGTATTACTAAACTGAGAGAATATTACTAAACTGAGAGAGTCTTACTAAACTGAGGGAGTATTACTAAACCGAGAGAGTATTACTAAACTGAGAAAGTGTTACTAAACTGAGAGAATATTACTCAACTGAGAGAGTATTACTAAACTGAAAGAGTATTACTAAACTGAGAGAGTATTACTAAACTGAGAGAGTATTACTAAACTGTGAGAATATTACTCAACTGAGAGATTATTACTCTATGGAGAGAATATTTCTCAACTGAGAGAGTATTACTAAACTGAGAGAGTATTACTAAACTGAGAGAGTATTACTAAACTGAGAGAATATTACTAAACTGAGAGAGTATTACTAAACTGAGAGAGCTGAGAGAATGTTTCTAAACTGAGAGAATATTACTAAACTGAGAGAGTATTACTAAACTGAGAGAGTATTACTAAACTGAGAGAGTGTTACTAGACTGAGATAGTATTACTAAACTGAGAGAGTATTACTAAACTGAGAGAGTATTACTAAACTGTGAGAATATTACTCAACTGAGATATTATTACTCTATGTAGAGAATATTTCTCAACTGAGAGAGTATTACTAAACCGAGAGAGTATTACTAACCTGAGAGAGTATTACTAAACGGAGAGAATATTACTAAACTGTGAGAGTATTACTAAACTGAGAGAGTATTACTAAACCGAGAGAGTATTACTAAACTGAGAGAGTATTACTAAACTGAGAGAATATTACTAAACTGTGAGAGTATTACTAAACTGAGAGAGTATTTACTAACCCGAGAGAGTATTACTAAACTGAGAGAGTATTACTAAACTGAGAGAGTGTTACTAGACTGAGATGGTATTACTCAACTGAGAGAGTATTACTAAACTGAGAGAGTGTTACTAGACTGAGAGAGTATTACTAAACTGAGAGAATATTACTAAACTGAGAGAGTCTTACTAAACTGAGGGAGTATTACTAAACCGAGAGAGTATTACTAAACTGAGAAAGTGTTACTAAACTGAGAGAATATTACTCAACTGAGAGAGTATTACTAAACTGAAAGAGTATTACTAAACTGAGAGAGTATTACTAAACTGAGAGAGTATTACTAAACTGTGAGAATATTACTCAACTGAGAGATTATTACTCTATGGAGAGAATATTTCTCAACTGAGAGAGTATTACTAAACTGAGAGAATATTACTAAACTGAGAGAGTATTACTAAACTGAGAGAATATTACTAAGCTGAGAGAGTATTACTAAACTGAGAGAGCTGAGAGAATGTTTCTAAACTGAGAGAATATTACTAAACTGAGAGAGTATTACTTAACTGAGGGAGTATTACTAAACTGAGAGAGTGTTGCTAGACTGAGATAGTATTACTAAACTGAGAGAGTATTACTAAACTGAGAGAGTATTACTAAACTGTGAGAATATTACTCAACTGAGATATTATTACTCTATGTAGAGAATATTTCTCAACTGAGAGAGTATTACTAAACTGAGAGAGTATTACTAATTTGAGAAAGTGTTACTAAATTGAGAGAATATTACTCAACTGAGAGAGTATTACTAAACTGAGAGAGTATTACTAAACTGAGAGAGTATTACTAAACTGAGAGAGTGTTACTAGACTGAGATAGTATTACTCAACTGAGAGAGTATTACTAAACTGAGAGAGTATTAATAAACTGAGAAAGTATTACGAAACCGAGAGAGTTTTACTAAACTGAGAGAGTTTTACTAAACTGAGAGAATATTACTAAACTGTGAGAGTATTACTAAACTGAGAGAGTATTTACTAACCCGAGAGAGTATTACTAAACTGAGAGAGTATTACTAAACTGAGAGAGTGTTACTAGACTGAGATGGTATTACTCAACTGAGAGAGTATTACTAAACTGAGAGAGTGTTACTAGACTGAGAGAGTATTACTAAACTGAGAGAATATTACTAAACTGAGAGAGTCTTACTAAACTGAGGGAGTATTACTAAACCGAGAGAGTATTACTAAACTGAGAGAATATTACTAAACTGAGAGAGTATTACTAAACTGAGAGAGCTGAGAGAATATTACTAAACTGAGAGTATATTACTAAACTGAGAGAGTTTTTCTAAGCTGAGGGAGTATTACTAAACCGAGAGAGTATTACTAACCTAAGAGAGTATTACTAAACTGAGAGAATATTACTAAACTGAGAGAGTATTACTAAACTGAGAGAGTATTACTAACCCGAGAGAGTATTACTAAACTGAGAGAGTATTACTAAACTGAGAGAGTGTTACTAAACTGAGAGAATATTACTAAACTGAGAGAGTATTACTAAACTGAGAGAACTGAGAGAATATTACTAAACTGAGAGAATATTACTAAACTGAGGGAGTATTACTAAACTGAGGGAGTATTACTAAACTGAGAGAATATTACTAAACTGTGAGAGTATTACTAAACTGAGAGAGTATTACTAACCCGAGAGAGTATTACTAAACTGAGAGAGTATTACTAAACTGAGAGAATATTACTAAACGGTGAGAGTATTACTAAACTAAAAGAGTATTACTAACCCGAGAGAGAATATTACTAAACTGAGAGAGTATTACTAAACTGAGAGAGTGTTACTAGACTGAGATAGTATTACTCAACTGAGAGAGTGTTACTAAACTGAGAGAATATTACTCAACGGAGAGATTATTACTCAACTGAGAGAGTGTTACTAAACTGAGAGAGTGTTACTAGACTGAGAAAATTACTCAACGGAGAGATTATAACTCAACTGAGAGAGTATTAGTAAACTGAGAGAGTATTACTAAACTGAGAGAGTGTTGCTAGACTGAGATAGTATTACTAAACTGAGAGGATATAACTAAACTGCGACAGTTTTACTAAACTGAGACAGTTTTACTAAACTGAGAGAGTGTTACTAGACTGAGAGAATATTACTAAACTGAGAGAATATGATTAAACTGAGAGAGCTGAGAAAGTATTACTAGACTGAGAGATTATTACTAGACTGAGAGAGTATTACTCAACTGAGAGAATATTACTCACCGGAGAGAATTTTACTAAATTGAGAGAGTATTACTAACCGGAGAGAGTATTACTCATCCGAGAGAGTATTACTAAACTGAGAGAGTATAACTAACCTGAGAGAGTATTACTAAACTGTGAGAGTATTACTAACCCGAGAGAGTATTACTAAACTGAGAGAGTATTACTAAACTGAGAGAGTGTTACTAGACTGAGATAGTATTACTCAACTGAGAGAGTATTACTAAACTGAGAGAGTATTACTAAACTGAGAGAGTATTACTAAACTGAGAGAGTATTTACTAACCCGAGAGAGTATTACTAAACTGACAGAGTATTACTAAACTGAGAGAGTGTTACTAGACTGAGATGGTATTACTCAACTGAGAGAGTATTACTAAACTGAGAGAGTGTTACTAAACTGAGAGAATATTACTAAACTGAGAGAGTATTACTAAACTGAGAGAACTGAGAGAATATTACTAAACTGAGAGAATATTACTAAACTGAGGGAGTATTACTAAACTGAGAGAGTATTACTAAACTGTGAGAGTATTACTAACCCGAGAGAGTATTACTAAACTGAGAGAGTATTACTAAACTGAGAGAGTGTTACTAGACTGAGATAGTATTACTCAACTGAGAGAGTATTACTAAACTGAGAGAGTATTACTAAACTGAGAGAGTATTACTAAACTGAGAGAGTATTTACTAACCCGAGAGAGTATTACTAAACTGACAGAGTATTACTAAACTGAGAGAGTGTTACTAGACTGAGATGGTATTACTCAACTGAGAGAGTATTACTAAACTGAGAGAGTGTTACTAAACTGAGAGAATATTACTAAACTGAGAGAGTATTACTAAACTGAGAGAACTGAGAGAATATTACTAAACTGAGAGAATATTACTAAACTGAGGGAGTATTACTAAACTGAGAGAGTATTACTAAACTGTGAGAGTATTACTAACCCGAGAGAGTATTACTAAACTGAGAGAATATTACTAAACTGAGAGAATTTACTAGACTGAGAGAGTATTACTCAACTGAGAGAGTATTACTAAACTGAGAGAGTATTACTAAACTGAGAGAGTATTACTAAACTGAGAGAGTATTTACTAACCCGAGAGAGTATTACTAAACTGACAGAGTATTACTAAACTGAGAGAGTGTTACTAGACTGAGATGGTATTACTCAACTGAGAGAGTATTACTAAACTGAGAGAGTGTTACTAGACTGAGAGAGTATTACTAAACTGAGATAATATTACTAAACTGAGAGAGTATTACTAAACTGAGAGAGCTGAGAGAATATTACTAAACTGAGAGAATATTACTAAACTGAGAGAGTTTTTCTAAGCTGAGGGAGTATTACTAAACCGAGAGAGTATTACTAACCTGAGAGAGTATTACTAAACGGAGAGAATATTACTAAACTGTGAGAGTATTACTAAACTGAGAGAGTATTACTAACCCGAGAGAGTATTACTAAACTGAGAGAGTATTACTAAACTGAGAGAATATTACTAAACTGTGAGAGTATTACTAAACTGAGAGAGTATTTACTAACCCGAGAGAGTATTACTAAACTGAGAGAGTATTACTAAACTGAGAGAGTGTTACTAGACTGAGATGGTATTACTCAACTGAGAGAGTATTACTAAACTGAGAGAGTGTTACTAGACTGAGAGAGTATTACTAAACTGAGAGAATATTACTAAACTGAGAGAGTCTTACTAAACTGAGGGAGTATTACTAAACCGAGAGAGTATTACTAAACTGAGAAAGTGTTACTAAACTGAGAGAATATTACTCAACTGAGAGAGTATTACTAAACTGAGAGAGTATTACTAAACTGAGAGAGTATTACTAAACTGAGAGAGTATTACTAAACTGTGAGAATATTACTCAACTGAGAGATTATTACTCTATGGAGAGAATATTTCTCAACTGAGAGAGTATTACTAAACTGAGAGAATATTACTAAACTGAGAGAGTATTACTAAACTGAGAGAATATTACTAAGCTGAGAGAGTATTACTAAACTGAGAGAGCTGAGAGAATGTTTCTAAACTGAGAGAATATTACTAAACTGAGAGAGTATTACTTAACTGAGGGAGTATTACTAAACTGAGAGAGTGTTGCTAGACTGAGATAGTATTACTAAACTGAGAGAGTATTACTAAACTGAGAGAGTATTACTAAACTGTGAGAATATTACTCAACTGAGATATTATTACTCTATGGAGAGAATATTTCTCAACTGAGAGAGTATTACTAAACTGAGAGAGTATTACTAATTTGAGAAAGTGTTACTAAATTGAGAGAATATTACTCAACTGAGAGAGTATTACTAAACTGAGAGAGTATTACTAAACTGAGAGAGTATTACTAAACTGAGAGAGTGTTACTAGACTGAGATAGTATTACTCAACTGAGAGAGTATTACTAAACTGAGAGAGTATTAATAAACTGAGAAAGTATTACGAAACCGAGAGAGTTTTACTAAACTGAGAGAGTTTTACTAAACTGAGAGAATATTACTAAACTGTGAGAGTATTACTAAACTGAGAGAGTATTTACTAACCCGAGAGAGTATTACTAAACTGAGAGAGTATTACTAAACTGAGAGAGTGTTACTAGACTGAGATGGTATTACTCAACTGAGAGAGTATTACTAAACTGAGAGAGTGTTACTAGACTGAGAGAGTATTACTAAACTGAGAGAATATTACTAAAATGAGAGAGTCTTACTAAACTGAGGGAGTATTACTAAACCGAGAGAGTATTACTAAACTGAGAGAATATTACTAAACTGAGAGAGTATTACTAAACTGAGAGAGCTGAGAGAATATTACTAAACTGAGAGTATATTACTAAACTGAGAGAGTTTTTCTAAGCTGAGGGAGTATTACTAAACCGAGAGAGTATTACTAACCTAAGAGAGTATTACTAAACTGAGAGAATATTACTAAACTGAGAGAGTATTACTAAACTGAGAGAGTATTACTAACCCGAGAGAGTATTACTAAACTGAGAGAGTATTACTAAACTGAGAGAGTGTTACTAAACTGAGAGAATATTACTAAACTGAGAGAGTATTACTAAACTGAGAGAACTGAGAGAATATTACTAAACTGAGAGAATATTACTAAACTGAGGGAGTATTACTAAACTGAGGGAGTATTACTAAACTGAGAGAATATTACTAAACTGTGAGAGTATTACTAAACTGAGAGAGTATTACTAACCCGAGAGAGTATTACTAAACTGAGAGAGTATTACTAAACTGAGAGAATATTACTAAACGGTGAGAGTATTACTAAACTGAGGGAGTATTACTAAACCGAGAGAGTATTACAAACCTGAGAGAGTATTACTAAACTGAGAGAATATTACTAAACTGTGAGAGTATTACTAAACTGAGAGAGTATTACTAACCCGAGAGAGTATTACTAAACTGAGAGAGTATTACTAAACTGAGAGAGTGTTGCCTAGACTGAGATAGTATTACTCAACATAGAGAGTATTACTAAACTGAGAGAGTATTACTAAACTGAGAGAATATTACTAAACGGTGAGAGTATTACTAAACTGAGAGAGTATTACTAACCCGAGAGAGTATTACTAAACTGAGAGAGTATTACTAAACTGAGAGAGTGTTACTAGACTGAGATGGTATTACTCAACTGAGAGAGTATTACTAAACTGAGAGAGTGTTACTAGACTGAGAGAGTATTACTAAACTGAGAGAATATTACTAAACTGAGAGAGTCTTACTAAACTGAGGGAGTATTACTAAACCGAGAGAGTATTACTAAACTGAGAGAATATTACTAAACTGAGAGAGTATTACTAAACTGAGAGAGCTGAGAGAATATTACTAAACTGAGAGTATCTTACTAAACTGAGAGATTTTTCTAAGCTGAGGGAGTATTACTAAACCGAGAGAGTATTACTAACCTGAGAGAGTATTACTAAACTGAGAGAATATTACTAAACTGAGAGAGTATTACTAAACTGAGAGAGTATTACTAACCCGAGAGAGTATTACTAAACTGAGAGAGTATTACTAAACTGAGAGAGTGTTACTAAACTGAGAGAATATTACTAAACTGAGAGAGTATTACTAAACTGAGAGAACTGAGAGAATATTACTAAACTGAGAGAATATTACTAAACTGAGGGAGTATTACTAAACTGAGGGAGTATTACTAAACTGAGAGAATATTACTAAACTGTGAGAGTATTACTAAACTGAGAGAGTATTACTAACCCGAGAGAGTATTACTAAACTGAGGGAGTATTACTAAACTGAGAGAATATTACTAAACTGTGAGAGTATTACTAAACTAAAAGAGTATTACTAACCCGAGAGAGAATATTACTAAACTGAGAGAGTATTACAAAACTGAGAGAGTGTTACTAGACTGAGAGAGTATTACTAATTTGAGAAAGTGTTACTAAATTGAGAGAATATTACTCAACTGAGAGAGTATTACTAAACTGAGAGAGTATTACTAAACTGAGAGAGTATTACTAAACTGAGAGAGTGTTACTAGACTGAGATAGTATTACTCAACTGAGAGAGTATTACTAAACTGAGAGAGTATTAATAAACTGAGAAAGTATTACGAAACCGAGAGAGTTTTACTAAACTGAGAGAGTTTTACTAAACTGAGAGAATATTACTAAACTGTGAGAGTATTACTAAACTGAGAGAGTATTTACTAACCCGAGAGAGTATTACTAAACTGAGAGAGTATTACTAAACTGAGAGAGTGTTACTAGACTGAGATGGTATTACTCAACTGAGAGAGTATTACTAAACTGAGAGATTGTTACTAGACTGAGAGAGTATTACTAAACTGAGAGAATATTACTAAACTGAGAGAGTCTTACTAAACTGAGGGAGTATTACTAAACCGAGAGAGTATTACTAAACTGAGAGAATATTACTAAACTGAGAGAGTATTACTAAACTGAGAGAGCTGAGAGAATATTACTAAACTGAGAGTATATTACTAAACTGAGAGAGTTTTTCTAAGCTGAGGGAGTATTACTAAACCGAGAGAGTATTACTAACCTAAGAGAGTATTACTAAACTGAGAGAATATTACTAAACTGAGAGAGTATTACTAAACTGAGAGAGTATTACTAACCCGAGAGAGTATTACTAAACTGAGAGAGTATTACTAAACTGAGAGAGTGTTACTAAACTGAGAGAATATTACTAAACTGAGAGAGTATTACTAAACTGAGAGAACTGAGAGAATATTACTAAACTGAGAGAATATTACTAAACTGAGGGAGTATTACTAAACTGAGAGAGTATTACTAAACTGAGAGAATATTACTAAACTGTGAGAGTATTACTAAACTGAGAGAGTATTACTAACCCGAGAGAGTATTACTAAACTGAGAGAGTATTACTAAACTGAGAGAATATTACTAAACGGTGAGAGTATTACTAAACTAAAAGAGTATTACAAACCCGAGAGAGAATATTACTAAACTGAGAGAGTATTACTAAACTGAGAGAGTGTTACTAGACTGAGATAGTATTACTCAACTGAGAGAGTGTTACTAAACTGAGAGAATATTACTCAACGGAGAGATTATTACTCAACTGAGAGAGTGTTACTAAACTGAGAGAGTGTTACTAGACTGAGAAAATTACTCAACGGAGAGATTATAACTCAACTGAGAGAGTATTAGTAAACTGAGAGAGTATTACTAAACTGAGAGAGTGTTGCTAGACTGAGATAGTATTACTAAACTGAGAGGATATAACTAAACTGCGACAGTTTTACTAAACTGAGACAGTTTTACTAAACTGAGAGAGTGTTACTAAACTGAGAGAATATTACTAAACTGAGAGAATATGATTAAACTAAACTGAGAGAGTATTACTAAACTGAGAGAGTATTACTAAACTGAGAGAGTATTACTCAACTGAGAGAATATTACTCACCGGAGAGAGTATTACTAAATTGAGAGAGTATTACTAACCGGAGAGAGTATTACTCAACCGAGAGAGTATTACTAAACTGAGAGAGTATAACTAACCTGAGAGAGTATTACTAAACTGTGAGAGTATTACTAACCCGAGAGAGTATTACTAAACTGAGAGAGTATTACTAAACTGAGAGAGTGTTACTAGACTGAGATAGTATTACTCAACTGAGAGAGTATTACTAAACTGAGAGAGTATTACTAAACTGAGAGAGTATTACTAAACTGAGAGAGTATTTACTAACCCGAGAGAGTATTACTAAACTGACAGAGTATTACTAAACTGAGAGAGTGTTACTAGACTGAGATGGTATTACTCAACTGAGAGAGTATTACTAAACTGAGAGAGTGTTACTAAACTGAGAGAATATTACTAAACTGAGAGAGTATTACTAAACTGAGAGAACTGAGAGAATATTACTAAACTGAGAGAATATTACTAAACTGAGGGAGTATTACTAAACTGAGAGAGTATTACTAAACTGTGAGAGTATTACTAACCCGAGAGAGTATTACTAAACTGAGAGAGTATTACTAAACTGAGAGAGTGTTACTAGACTGAGATAGTATTACTCAACTGAGAGAGTATTACTAAACTGAGAGAGTATTACTAAACTGAGAGAGTATTACTAAACTGAGAGAGTATTTACTAACCCGAGAGAGTATTACTAAACTGACAGAGTATTACTAAACTGAGAGAGTGTTACTAGACTGAGATGGTATTACTCAACTGAGAGAGTATTACTAAACTGAGAGAGTGTTACTAGACTGAGAGAGTATTACTAAACTGAGATAATATTACTAAACTGAGAGAGTATTACTAAACTGAGAGAGCTGAGAGAATATTACTAAACTGAGAGAATATTACTAAACTGAGAGAGTTTTTCTAAGCTGAGGGAGTATTACTAAACCGAGAGAGTATTACTAACCTGAGAGAGTATTACTAAACGGAGAGAATATTACTAAACTGTGAGAGTATTACTAAACTGAGAGAATATTACTAAACTGAGAGAATATTACTAAACTGAGAGAGTATTACTAAACTGAGAGAATATTACTAAACTGTGAGAGTATTACTAAACTGAGAGAGTATTTACTAACCCGAGAGAGTATTACTAAACTGAGAGAGTATTACTAAACTGAGAGAGTGTTACTAGACTGAGATGGTATTACTCAACTGAGAGAGTATTACTAAACTGAGAGAGTATTACTAAACTGAGAGAGTATTACTAAACTGAGAGAATATTACTAAACTGAGAGAGTCTTACTAAACTGAGAGAGTATTACTAAACTGAGAGAGTATTACTAAACTGAGAAAGTGTTACTAAACTGAGAGAATATTACTCAACTGAGAGAGTATTACTAAACTGAGAGAGTATTACTAAACTGAGAGAATATTACTAAACTGAGAGAGTATTACTAAACTGAGAGAATATTACTAAGCTGAGAGAGTATTACTAAACTGAGAGAGCTGAGAGAATTACTAAACTGAGAGAATATTACTAAACTGAGAGAGTATTACTAAACTGAGAGAGTATTACTAAACTGAGAGAGTGTTGCTAGACTGAGATAGTATTACTAAACTGAGAGAGTATTACTAAACTGAGAGAGTATTACTAAACTGTGAGAATATTACTCAACTGAGAGATTATTACTCTATGGAGAGAATATTTCTAAACTGAGAGAGTATTACTAAACTGAGAGAGTATTACTAAATTGAGAGAGTGTTACTAAATTGAGAGAGTATTACTAAACTGAGAGAGTATTACTAAACTGAGAGAGTATTACTAAACTGAGAGAGTATTACTAAACTGAGAGAGTGTTACTAGACTGAGATAGTATTACTCAACTGAGAGAGTATTACTAAACTGAGAGAGTATTAATAAACTGAGAAAGTATTACGAAACCGAGAGAGTTTTACTAAACTGAGAGAGTTTTACTAAACTGAGAGAATATTACTAAACTGTGAGAGTATTACTAAACTGAGAGAGTATTTACTAACCCGAGAGAGTATTACTAAACTGAGAGAGTATTACTAAACTGAGAGAGTGTTACTAGACTGAGATGGTATTACTCAACTGAGAGAGTATTACTAAACTGAGAGAGTGTTACTAGACTGAGAGAGTATTACTAAACTGAGAGAATATTACTAAAATGAGAGAGTCTTACTAAACTGAGGGAGTATTACTAAACCGAGAGAGTATTACTAAACTGAGAGAATATTACTAAACTGAGAGAGTATTACTAAACTGAGAGAGTATTACTAAACTGAGAGTATATTACTAAACTGAGAGAGTTTTTCTAAGCTGAGGGAGTATTACTAAACCGAGAGAGTATTACTAACCTAAGAGAGTATTACTAAACTGAGAGAATATTACTAAACTGAGAGAGTATTACTAAACTGAGAGAGTATTACTAACCCGAGAGAGTATTACTAAACTGAGAGAGTATTACTAAACTGAGAGAGTGTTACTAAACTGAGAGAATATTACTAAACTGAGAGAGTATTACTAAACTGAGAGAACTGAGAGAATATTACTAAACTGAGAGAATATTACTAAACTGAGGGAGTATTACTAAACTGAGGGAGTATTACTAAACTGAGAGAATATTACTAAACTGTGAGAGTATTACTAAACTGAGAGAGTATTACTAACCCGAGAGAGTATTACTAAACTGAGAGAGTATTACTAAACTGAGAGAATATTACTAAACGGTGAGAGTATTACTAAACTGAGGGAGTATTACTAAACCGAGAGAGTATTACAAACCTGAGAGAGTATTACTAAACTGAGAGAATATTACTAAACTGTGAGAGTATTACTAAACTGAGAGAGTATTACTAACCCGAGAGAGTATTACTAAACTGAGAGAGTATTACTAAACTGAGAGAGTGTTGCCTAGACTGAGATAGTATTACTCAACATAGAGAGTATTACTAAACTGAGAGAGTATTACTAAACTGAGAGAATATTACTAAACGGTGAGAGTATTACTAAACTGAGAGAGTATTACTAACCCGAGAGAGTATTACTAAACTGAGAGAGTATTACTAAACTGAGAGAGTGTTACTAGACTGAGATGGTATTACTCAACTGAGAGAGTATTACTAAACTGAGAGAGTGTTACTAGACTGAGAGAGTATTACTAAACTGAGAGAATATTACTAAACTGAGAGAGTCTTACTAAACTGAGGGAGTATTACTAAACCGAGAGAGTATTACTAAACTGAGAGAATATTACTAAACTGAGAGAGTATTACTAAACTGAGAGAGCTGAGAGAATATTACTAAACTGAGAGTATATTACTAAACTGAGAGATTTTTCTAAGCTGAGGGAGTATTACTAAACCGAGAGAGTATTACTAACCTGAGAGAGTATTACTAAACTGAGAGAATATTACTAAACTGAGAGAGTATTACTAAACTGAGAGAGTATTACTAACCCGAGAGAGTATTACTAAACTGAGAGAGTATTACTAAACTGAGAGAGTGTTACTAAACTGAGAGAATATTACTAAACTGAGAGAGTATTACTAAACTGAGAGAACTGAGAGAATATTACTAAACTGAGAGAATATTACTAAACTGAGGGAGTATTACTAAACTGAGGGAGTATTACTAAACTGAGAGAATATTACTAAACTGTGAGAGTATTACTAAACTGAGAGAGTATTACTAACCCGAGAGAGTATTACTAAACTGAGGGAGTATTACTAAACTGAGAGAATATTACTAAACTGTGAGAGTATTACTAAACTAAAAGAGTATTACTAACCCGAGAGAGAATATTACTAAACTGAGAGAGTATTACAAAACTGAGAGAGTGTTACTAGACTGAGATAGTATTACTCAACTGAGAGAGTGTTACTAAACTGAGAGAATATTACTCAACGGAGAGATTATTACTCAACTGAGAGAGTGTTACTAAACTGAGAGAGTGTTACTAGACTGAGATAGTATTACTAAACTGAGAGAGTGTTGCTAGACTGAGATAGTATTACTAAACTGAGAGAGTATTACTAAACTGAGATAGTATTACTAAACTGAGAGAATATTACTAAACTGAGAGAGTATTACTAAACTGAGAGAATATTACTAAACTGAGAGAGTATTACTAAACTGAGAGAGCTGAGAGAATATTACTAAACTGAGAGAATATTACTAAACTGAGAGAGTATTACTAAACTGAGGGAGTATTACTAAACCGAGAGAGTATTACTAACCTGAGAGAGTATTACTAAACTGAGAGAATATTACTAAAATGTGAGAGTATTACTAAACTGAGAGAGTATTACTAACCCGAGAGAGTATTACTAAACTGAGAGAGTATTACTAAACTGAGAGAGTGTTGCCTAGACTGAGATAGTATTACTCAACTTAGAGAGTATTACTAAACTGAGAGAGTATTACTAAACTGAGAGAATATTACTAAACGGTGAGAGTATTACTAAACTGAGAGAGTATTACTAACCCGAGAGAGTATTACTAAACTGAGAGAGTATTACTAAACTGAGAGAGTGTTACTAGACTGAGATGGTATTACTCAACTGAGAGAGTATTACTAAACTGAGAGAGTGTTACTAGACTGAGAGAGTATTACTAAACTGAGAGAATATTACTAAACTGAGAGAGTCTTACTAAACTGAGGGAGTATTACTAAACCGAGAGAGTATTACTAAACTGAGAGAATATTACTAAACTGAGAGAGTATTACTAAACTGAGAGAGCTGAGAGAATATTACTAAACTGAGAGTATATTACTAAACTGAGAGAGTTTTTCTAAGCTGAGGGAGTATTACTAAACCGAGAGAGTATTACTAACCTGAGAGAGTATTACTCAACTGAGAGAATATTACTAAACTGAGAGAGTATTACTAATCTGAGAGAGTATTACTAACCCGAGAGAGTATTACTAAACTGAGAGAGTATTACTAAACTGAGAGAGTATTACTAAACTGAGAGAATATTACTAAACTGAGAGAGTATTACTAAACTGAGAGAATATTACTAAACTGAGAGAGTATTACTAAACTGAGAGAGCTGAGAGAATATTACTAAACTGAGAGTATATTACTAAACTGAGAGAGTATTACTAAACTGAGGGAGTATTACTAAACCGAGAGAGTATTACTAACCTGAGAGAGTATTACTCAACTGAGAGAATATTACTAAACTGAGAGAGTATTACTAATCTGAGAGAGTATTACTAACCCGAGAGAGTATTACTAAACTGAGAGAGTATTACTAAACTGAGAGAGTGTTACTAAACTGAGAGAATATTACTAAACTGAGAGAGTATTACTAAACTGAGAGAACTGAGAGAATATTACTAAACTGAGAGAATATTACTAAACTGAGGGAGTATTACTAAACTGAGGGAGTATTACTAAACTGAGAGAATATTACTAAACTGTGAGAGTATTACTAAACTGAGAGAGTATTACTAACCCGAGAGAGTATTACTAAACTGAGGGAGTATTACTAAACTGAGAGAATATTACTAAACTGTGAGAGTATTACTAAACTAAAAGAGTATTACTAACCCGAGAGAGAATATTACTAAACTGAGAGAGTATTACAAAACTGAGAGAGTGTTACTAGACTGAGATAGTATTACTCAACTGAGAGAGTGTTACTAAACTGAGAGAATATTACTCAACGGAGAGATTATTACTCAACTGAGAGAGTGTTACTAAACTGAGAGAGTGTTACTAGACTGAGATAGTATTACTAAACTGAGAGAGTGTTGCTAGACTGAGATAGTATTACTAAACTGAGAGAGTATTACTAAACTGAGATAGTATTACTAAACTGAGAGAATATTACTAAACTGAGAGAGTATTACTAAACTGAGAGAATATTACTAAACTGAGAGAGTATTACTAAACTGAGAGAGCTGAGAGAATATTACTAAACTGAGAGAATATTACTAAACTGAGAGAGTATTACTAAACTGAGGGAGTATTACTAAACCGAGAGAGTATTACTAACCTGAGAGAGTATTACTAAACTGAGAGAATATTACTAAAATGTGAGAGTATTACTAAACTGAGAGAGTATTACTAACCCGAGAGAGTATTACTAAACTGAGAGAGTATTACTAAACTGAGAGAGTGTTGCCTAGACTGAGATAGTATTACTCAACTTAGAGAGTATTACTAAACTGAGAGAGTATTACTAAACTGAGAGAATATTACTAAACGGTGAGAGTATTACTAAACTGAGAGAGTATTACTAACCCGAGAGAGTATTACTAAACTGAGAGAGTATTACTAAACTGAGAGAGTGTTACTAGACTGAGATGGTATTACTCAACTGAGAGAGTATTACTAAACTGAGAGAGTATTACTAAACTGAGAGAGTATTACTAAACTGAGAGAGTATTACTAAACTGAGAGAGTCTTACTAAACTGAGAGAGTGTTACTAAACTGAGAGAGTATTACTAAACTGAGAGAGCTGCAAGAACATTACTAAACTGAGAGAATATTACTAAACTGAGAGAGCTGAGAGAATATTACTAAACTGAGAGTATATTACTAAACTGAGAGAGTTTTTCTAAGCTGAGGGAGTATTACTAAACCGAGAGAGTATTACTAAACTGAGAGAGTATTACTAAACTGAGAGAATATTACTAAACTGAGAGAGTATTACTAATCTGAGAGAGTATTACTAAACTGAGAGAGTATTACTAAACTGAGAGAGTGTTACTAAACTGAGAGAGTATTACTAAACTGAGAGAGTATTACTAAACTGAGAGAGTATTACTAAACTGAGAGAACTGAGAGAATATTACTAAACTGAGAGAATATTACTAAACTGAGAGAGTATTACTAAACTGAGGGAGTATTACTAAACTGAGAGAATATTACTAAACTGTGAGAGTATTACTAAACTGAGAGAGTATTACTAACCCGAGAGAGTATTACTAAACTGAGAGAGTATTACTAAACTGAGAGAATATTACTAAACGGTGAGAGTATTACTAAACTAAAAGAGTATTACTAACCCGAGAGAGAATATTACTAAACTGAGAGAGTATTACTAAACTGAGAGAGTGTTACTAGACTGAGATAGTATTACTCAACTGAGAGAGTGTTACTAAACTGAGAGAATATTACTCAACGGAGAGATTATTACTCAACTGAGAGAGTGTTACTAAACTGAGAGAGTGTTACTAGACTGAGATAGTATTACTAAACTGAGAGAGTGTTGCTAGACTGAGATAGTATTACTAAACTGAGAGAGTATTACTAAACTGAGATAGTATTACTAAACTGAGAGAATATTACTAAACTGAGAGAGTATTACTAAACTGAGAGAATATTACTAAACTGAGAGAGTATTACTAAACTGAGAGAGCTGAGAGAATATTACTAAACTGAGAGAATATTACTAAACTGAGAGAGTATTACTAAACTGAGGGAGTATTACTAAACCGAGAGAGTATTACTAACCTGAGAGAGTATTACTAAACTGAGAGAATATTACTAAACTGTGAGAGTATTACTAAACTGAGAGAGTATTACTAACCCGAGAGAGTATTACTAAACTGAGAGAGTATTACTAAACTGAGAGAGTGTTACTAGACTGAGATAGTATTACTCAACTGAGAGAGTATTACTAAACTGAGAGAAGATTATTAACTGAGTGAGTGTTACTAAACTAAGAGAGTATTACTAAACTGCGAGAGTATTACTAAACTGAGAGAGTGTTGCTAGACTGAGATAGTATTACTCAACTGAGAGAGTATTACTAAACTGAGAGAGTATTACTAAACTGAGAGAGTATTACTAAACTGAGAGAATATTACTAAACTGAGAGAGTATTACTAAACTGAGGGAGTATTACTAAACCGAGAGATTATTACTAACCCGAGAGAGTATTACTAAACTGAGAGAGTATTACTAAACTGAGAGAGTGTTACTAGACTGAGATAGTATTACTCAACTGAGAGAGTATTACTAAACTGAGAGAGTATTACTAAACTGAGAGAATATTACTAAACGGTGAGAGTATTACTAATCTGAGAGAGTATTACTAACCCGAGAGAGTATTACTAAACTGAGAGAGTATTACTAAACTGAGAGAGTGTTACTAGACTGAGATAGTATTACTCAACTGAGAGAGTATTACTAAACTGAGAGAGTATTACTAAACTGAGAGAGTATTACTAAACCGAGAGAGTTTTACTAAACTGAGAGAGTATTACTAAACTGAGAGAATATTACTAAACTGTGAGAGTATTACTAAACTGAGAGAGTATTTACTAACCCGAGAGAGTATTTCTAAACTGAGAGAGTATTACTAAACTGAGAGAGTGTTACTAGACTGAGATGGTATTACTCAACTGAGAGAGTATTACTAAACTGAAAGAGTGTTACTAGACTGAGAGAGTATTACTAAACTGAGAGAATATTACTAAACTGAGAGAGTCTAACTAAACTGAGGGAGTATTACTAAACCGAGAGAGTATTACTAAACTGAGAGAATATTACTAAACTGAGAGAGTATTACTAAACTGAGAGAGCTGAGAGAATATTACTAAACTGAGAGAGTATTACTAAACTGAGAGAGTATTACTAAACTGAGAGAGTGTTACTAGACTGAGATGGTATTACTAAACTGAGAGAGTCTTACTAAACTGAGAGAATATTACTAAACTGAGAGAGTATTACTAAACTGAGAGAGCTGAGAGAATATTACTAAACTGAGAGAATATTACTAAACTGAGAGAGTATTACTAAACTGAGAGAGTGTTACTAAACTGAGATAGTATTACTCAACTGAGAGAGTATTACTAAACTGAGAGAATATTACTAAACGGTGAGAGTATTACTAATCTGAGAGAGTATTACTAACCCGAGAGAGTATTACTAAACTGAGAGAGTATTACTAAACTGAGAGAGTGTTACTAGACTGAGATAGTATTACTAAACCGAGAGAGTTTTACTAAACTGAGAGAGTATTACTAAACTGAGAGAATATTACTAAACTGTGAGAGTATTACTAAACTGAGAGAGTAATTACTAACCCGAGAGAGTATTACTAAACTGAGAGAGTATTACTAAACTGAGAGAGTGTTACTAGACTGAGATGGTATTACTCAACTGAGAGAGTATTACTAAACTGAGAGAGTGTTACTAGACTGAGAGAGTATTACTAAACTGAGAGAATATTACTAAACTGAGAGAGTCTAACTAAACTGAGGGAGTATTACTAAACCGAGAGAGTATTACTAAACTGAGAGAATATTACTAAACTGAGAGAGTATTACTAAACTGAGAGAGCTGAGAGAATATTACTAAACTGAGAGAATATTACTAAACTGAGAGAGTTTTTCTAAGCTGAGGGAGTATTACTAAACCGAGAGAGTATTACTAACCTGAGAGAGTATTACTAAACTGAGAGAATATTACTAAACTGTGAGAGTATTACTAAACTGAGAGAGTATTACTAACCCGAGAGAGTATTACTAAACTGAGAGAGTATTACTAAACTGAGAGAATATTACTAAACTGTGAGAGTATTACTAAACTGAGAGAGTATTTATTAACCCGAGAGAGTATTACTAAACTGAGAGAGTATTACTAAACTGAGATAGTGTTACTAGACTGAGATGGTATTACTCAACTGAGAGAGTATTACTAAACTGAGAGAGTGTTACTAGACTGAGAGAGTATTACTAAACTGAGAGAATATTACTAAACTGAGAGAGTCTTACTAAACTGAGGGAGTATTACTAAACCGAGAGAGTATTACTAAACTGAGAAAGTGTTACTAAACTGAGAGAATATTACTCAACTGAGAGAGTATTACTAAACTGAGAGAGTATTACTAAACTGAGAGAGTATTACTAAACTGAGAGAGTATTACTAAACTGTGAGAATATTACTCAACTGAGAGATTATTACTCTATGGAGAGAATATGTCTCAACTGAGAGAGTATTACTAAACTGAGAGAATATTACTAAACTGAGAGAGTATTACTAAACTGAGAGAATATTACTAAACTGAGAGAGTATTACTAAACTGAGAGAGTATTACTTAACTGAGGGAGTATTACTAAACTGAGAGAGTGTTGCTAGACTGAGATAGTATTACTAAATTGAGAGAGTATTACTAAACTGAGAGAGTATTACTAAACTGTGAGAATATTACTCAACTGAGAGATTATTACTCTATGGAGAGAATATTTCTCAACTGAGAGAGTATTACTAAACTGAGAGAGTATTACTAATTTGAGAAAGTGTTACTAAACTGAGAGAATATTACTCAACTGAGAGAGTATTACTAAACTGAGAGAGTATTACTAAACTGAGAGAGTATTACTAAACTGAGAGAGTGTTACTAGACTGAGATAGTATTACTCAACTGAGAGAGTATTACTAAACTGAGAGAGTATTACTAAACTGAGAAAGTATTACGAAACCGAGAGAGTTTTACTAAACTGAGAGGGTTTTACTAAACTGAGAGAATATTACTAAACTGTGAGAGTATTACTAAACTGAGAGAGTATTTACTAACCCTAGAGAGTATTACTAAACTGAGAGAGTATTACTAAACTGAGAGAGTGTTACTAGACTGAGATGGTATTACTCAACTGAGAGAGTATTACTAAACTGAGAGAGTATTACTTAACTGAGGGAGTATTACTAAACTGAGAGAGTGTTGCTAGACTGAGATAGTATTACTAAATTGAGAGAGTATTACTAAACTGAGAGAGTATTACTAAACTGTGAGAATATTACTCAACTGAGAGATTATTACTCTATGGAGAGAATATTTCTCAACTGAGAGAGTATTACTAAACTGAGAGAGTATTACTAATTTGAGAAAGTGTTACTAAACTGAGAGAATATTACTCAACTGAGAGAGTATTACTAAACTGAGAGAGTATTACTAAACTGAGAGAGTATTACTAAACTGAGAGAGTGTTACTAGACTGAGATAGTATTACTCAACTGAGAGAGTATTACTAAACTGAGAGAATATTACTAAACTGAGAGAGTATTACTAAACTGAGAGAGCTGAGAGAATAGTACTAAACTGAGAGAATATTACTAAACTGAGAGAGTATTACTAAACTGAGGGAGTATTACTAAACCGAGAGAGTATTACTAACCTGAGAGAGTATTACTAAACTGAGAGAATATTACTAAACTGTGAGAGTATTACTAAACTGAGAGAGTATTACTAACCCGAGAGAGTATTACTAAACTGAGAGAGTATTACTAAACTGAGAGAGTGTTGCCTAGACTGAGATAGTATTACTCAACTTAGAGAGTATTACTAAACTGAGAGAGTATTACTAAACTGAGAGAGTATTACTAACCCGAGAGAGTATTACTAAACTGAGAGAGTGTTACTAGACTGAGATGGTATTACTCAACTGAGAGAGTATTACTAAACTGAGAGAGTGTTACTAGACTGAGAGAGTATTACTAAACTGAGAGAATATTACTAAACTGAGAGAGTCTTACTAAACTGAGGGAGTATTACTAAACCGAGAGAGTATTACTAAACTGAGAGAATATTACTAAACTGAGAGAGCTGAGAGAATATTACTTTTAGCATACCCCAATCAAGATATGTGTTTACCTATAGCTTCCTGTGCCAACCGGAAGTGCCTTAAAATGGTGTCATGGGTGCTGTTTCGAAGGGATAAAAGGTCAGAACTTTTCAAAACTTCATTTGTGTGATTAGGTAACCCTCATGAACTGTAAATCAGTCATTTCTCGAAACAGATGTCAAAGAAAAGCTCTCACACACACACACAGCAGGGATGGAGTGAAAAAGTACGGTGCTTAAAGACACACAAAGCCGACAATGGCATGACCATTATCTCTAGACCGTGCCGAGTTCAACGAGATGCCCCGCTTGACCGTAGCTCACTCGGTCTGGCCACAGCGACAGTGACAAGAAGACAGAGCAAAATGACCTTTTGACCTCAATGTCAATTTAATTTGCTTTTGGGAGACAGAGAGAGAACCGTTAAGGTTAGAAACACAATTTGACTTCAGGAATGTTCTTAAGGACCTCCCGATCTGTGCAAGCCTAACCTTGACCTTGTGGCATTAACCCTTAACAGTGAAAACAGGTTTTTACATCTCACAGTTTACATTGACATCTCTCTCCATAGGAATACATTGACTGCACCTCCAAATTCAACCTGAAGCCTATGTGGGTTATGAAGGTCTTAGGAACCTGTCTTTGATGTCAGTCCATCAGGCCATCATAAGGTCTACCTGTGTCGATTCTAAGCTTCCTGGAACAACCGGAAGTGGTTAAAATCACCCTAAAAGTGTTTGCAATACCCAACCTGCAGTTTGAGAGAAATAGTGCATTCAGCCCTATGTAAATCACTGAGTTCTTAATGTATAGACTTAAAACTCAGGATTCTGTAAAAGCCTACTCCAATGAGGATATGTGTTTACTGTCAGCTTCCTGTGCAAACCTTAAGTGCCATAATTGGTGTCAAAAGAGCTGTTTCGAAGGGTTAAAAAAGTTAAATCTTTCCAAAACTTCATATTTGTGATTAGGCAACCTTCCTGAACTGTAAATCAGTCATTAGTCCCATCAGATTTCAAAGAAAAATTTACACACCCAAACAGAAATGATGGAGGGACACATTGAGGGGCTCAGAGGCAGACAGTGCCTGTGGTAGTTACTTTTGTTCCAACTTTTAAAGAACCGTCAGACCTAGAGTTCTGAAAATTTACAAACCTGTTCTAGACCTCAGGTCGATTGTGCACGGTGAATTATGTGGCTCTAGAAGGTTCTCGGATCGATAAAAAGCCTCGTGTATTTGCCATGTTTTCAATTCATTTTGACCTCAACGAAACTGGCGACATTTAGAAAAGTCCCAGAGTCTCAAGACTAGGTGCATTGAAACCGGCTCGGCCCATAGAGACAAACCCCAAAAAGCCTGTTCGATTTTGTATTTCTAAAGTACTTAAAGAATGCACGTTACATTTGCAATATGATTCAACACATCATATTGCAAAAGTAACAGTGTGTGTTATGTTTGCAATATGATTCAACACATCATATTGCAAACGTAACAGTGTGTGTTACATTTGCAATATGATGTGTTGAATCATATTGCAAACGTAACAGGTTGTGTTACTTTTGCAATATGACGTGTTGAATCATATTGCAAATGTAACGTGCATTCTTTAAATAAACCCTATGTGGGTTATGAATGTCTTATGAACCAGTCTTCAATGACAATCCATCAAGCCACTATGAGGTCTACCTGTGTCGATTCTAAGCTTCCTGGAGCAACCAGAAGTGATAAAATCACCCTAAAAGTGTTTTGCCATTCCCAACCAGCAGTTTGTGATATATAGTGCATTCAACCCTGTGTAAATCAGTCAGTTCTTAACGTATAGACTTAAAACTCAGGATTCTCTAAGAGCATACCCCGATCAGGATATGTCTTTACTTATAGCTTCCTGTGACAACCAGAAGGGCCTTAAGATGGTGTCATAGATGCTGTTTTGAAGGGTTAAAAGGTCAGAACTTTTCAAAACTTCATATATGTGATTAGACAACCCTCATGAACTGTAATCAGTCATTTCTCCCAACAGATGTCAAAGAAAAGCTCTCTCACACAAACATACACACACAAAAAGCAAGGATGGAGTGAAAAAGTACGGTGCTTAAAGACACACAAAGCCTGCAATGGCATTACTATTATCTCCAGGCCGTGCCGAGTTCAACGAGATGCCCCGCTTAACCGTAGCTCGCTCGGTCTGAGCGCAGCGACCGTTACAAGAAGACGGACACAAATGACCCTTTGACCTCAATGTCAATTTTATTTGCTTTTGGGAGACAGAGAGAGAACCGTTCAGGTTAGAAGCACAATTTTACCTCAGGAACACTCCTAAGGTCCTCCCGATCTGTGCAAGCCTAACCTTGACTGTGTGGCATTAACCCTTAACAGTTAAAAGGTGTTTACATCAAACAGTTTACAATGACATGTAGCCCCATAGGAATACATTGACTGCACCTCTAAATTCAACCTGAAGCCTATGTGGGTTATGAATGTCTTATGAACCTGTCTTTGATAACAATCCATCAGGCCACTATGAGGTCTACCTGTGTTGATTCTAAGCTTCCTGGAGCAACCGGAAGTGGTTAAATCACCCTAAAAGTGTTTTGCCATACCCAACCAGCAGTTTGTGATATATAGTGCATTCAACCCTGTGTAAATCAGTCAGTTCTTAACGTATAAACTTAAAACTCAGGATTCTCTAAGAGCATACCCCGATCAGCATATGTCTTTACTTATAGCTTCCTGTGCCAACCGGAAGTGCCTTAAAATGGGGTCATAGGTGCTGTTTCGAAGGGTTAAAAAAGTCAGATCTTTCCAAAACTTTAAGTGTGTGATTAGGCAACCTTCATGAACTGTAAATCAGTCATTTCTCGAAACAGATGTCAAAGAAAAGCTCACACACACACACACAAATCCAAACTGTTTGTGCACCTGGTATTTTTTTTAGGTTACCAGATGCCCTGGTTGAAATTGCGTTTAGGGTGCATCCAGACTTCCATACCCGCTCTGGGAGCACTATTCGACGGACAAAAATCAATGGGTGTTGGACTGAGTGATTTATGGAGGTTTTCCAAAAAAGTCAGAAAATATTCTGTTTTTTATTCTGAAAAATATTTTATGTTTTTTCTTCTCGAGTCAATGGGGTCTGGCCTGAGTGATTTAAGGAGGTTTCAAAAAAAGTAAAAAAGAAATATTTTTCATGTTTTCATGTCATTTTTCAAAAAGGTTTTAAATGCTTTTAGGTGTCATCCAGACGTCCATGGGAGCACTATACTACGGCCCCAAATCAATGGGTGCTGGCCTGAGTGATTTATGGAGGTTTGGGGGGTGATAAGTACAAGTAAACATTTATAAAAAATGATGATAGTAAAATGTGACTAAAGTATTTTCATACAGTTCTTATACATGTGTAATTGACGTAAAAATCGAAAGAATTTCAAAAAACGGTCCAGAAAGCACTTTTTTAAATGGAATATATGTTTTTTCCACATTTTTAACATTTTTGACTTTTAACTTTTGACTTTTGACTTCCTATGAAATCACATTCCAAATGCACAAAACATATTCCTTAAGTACAAGTAAACATTTATAAAAAATTATGATAGTAAAATGTGACTAAAGTATTTTCATACAGTTCTTATACATGTGTAATTGACATAAAAATCGAAAGAATTTCAAAAAACGGTCCAGAAAGCACCTTTTTAAAGGGGGTGATACGTTTTTTCCAAATTTTTGACATTTTTGACTTTTGACTTTTGACTTCCTATGAAATCACATTCCAAAATGCACAAAACATATTCCTTAAGTCCAAATAAAAATTTCAAAAAAATTATGTTAATAAAATTTGACAAAAGTATTTTCATACAGTTCTTACACATGTGTAATTGACATAAAAACCGAAAGAATTTCGAAAAACGGTCCAGAAAGCACTTTTTTAAAGGGGGTGCTACGTTTTTTCCAAATTTTTGACATTTTTGACTTTTGACTTTTGACTTCCTATGAAATCACATTCCAAAATGCACAAAACATATTCCTTAAGTCCAAATAAAAATTTCAAAAAAATTATGTTAATAAAATTTGACAAAAGTATTTTCATACAGTTCTTACACATATGTAATTGACATAAAAACCGAAAGAATTTCGAAAAACGGTCCAGAAAGCACTTTTTTAAGGGGGTGATAAGTTTTTGCCAAAACTTGGCAAACTCTTGGGTCTTGACTTGCGTTACAGTAAGCCTATGAAAAATTAAGATGGAACTCACTCGCCCACTATAGGATTTTTGGGGTGTTACACAGCTCATTTACAATATGGCATTTGCCATCAACTTTGGATGAAACACCGCAGGATGCAATGTGAAATCCCACACAATCCCATCGTGTGTATGGTTCGCTCTCTGCCAATAAGTTGCCATGTTATTTTGTACAATCGGGGGGGAGTTCCCTTACTAAACTGAGAGAGCAGAGAGAATATTACTAAACTGAGAGAATATTACTAAACTGAGAGAGTATTACTAAACTGAGGGAGTATTACTGAACCGAGAGAGTATTACTAACCTGAGAGAGTATTATTAAACTGAGAGAATATTACTAAACTGTGAGAGTATTACTAAACTGAGAGAGTATTACTAACCCGAGAGAGTATTACTAAACTGAGAGAGTATTACTAAACTGAGAGAGTGTTACTAGACTGAGATAGTATTACTCAACTGAGAGAGTATTACTAAACTGAGAGAGTATTACTAAACTGAGAGAATGTTACTAGACTGAGATAGTATTACTCAACTGAGAGAGTATTACTAAACTGAGAGAGTATTACTAAACTGAGAGAATATTACTAAACGGTGAGAGTATTACTAAACTGAGAGAGTATTACTGAACCGAGAGAGTATTACTAACCTGAGAGAGTATTACTAAACTGAGAGAATATTACTAAACTGTGAGAGTATTACTAAACTGAGAGAGTATTACTAAACTGAGAGAGTATTACTAAACTGAGAGAGTATTACTAAACTGAGAGAGTGTTACTAGACTGAGATAGTATTACTCAACTGAGAGAGTATTACTAAACTGAGAGAGTGTTACTAAACTGAGAGAGTGTTACTAGACTGAGAGAGTATTACTAAACTGAGAGAGCTGAGAGAGAATTACAAGACTGAGAGAGTATTACTAAACTGAGAGAGTATTACTAAACTGAGAGAGTGTTACTAAACTGAGAGAGTCTTACTAGACTGAGAGAGTGTTACTAAACTGAGAGAGTGTTACTAAACTGAGAGAGTATTACTAAACTGAGAGAGCTGAGAGAGTATTACAAGACTGAGAGAGTATTACTAAACTGAGAGAGTATTACTAAACTGAGAGAGTGTTACTAAACTGAGAGAGTGTTACTAGACTGAGAGAGTGTTACTAGACTGAGAGAGTGTTACTAAACTGAGAGAGTGTTACTAAACTGAGAGAGTATTACTAAACTGAGAGAGTATTACTAAACTGAGAGAGTATTACTAAACTGAGAGAGTATTACTAAACTGAGAGAGTGTTACTAGACTGAGAGAGTGTTACTAAACTGAGAGAGTATTACTAAACTGAGAGAGTGTTACTAAACTGAGAGAGTATTACAAGACTGAGAGAGTATTACTAAACTGAGAGAGTGTTACTAAACTGAGAGAGTGTTACTAGACTGAGAGAGTGTTACTAAACTTAGAGAGTGTTACTAAACTGAGAGAGTATTACTAAACTGAGAGAGCTGAGAGAGTATTACAAGACTGAGAGAGTATTACTAAACTGAGAGAGTATTACTAAACTGAGAGAGTGTTACTAAACTGAGAGAGTGTTACTAAACTGAGAGAGTATTACTAAACTGAGAGAGCTGAGAGAGTATTACAAAACTGAGAGAGTATTACTAAACTGAGAGAGTATTACTAAACTGAGAGAGTGTTACTAAACTGAGAGAGTATTACTAAACTGAGAGAGTATTACTAAACTGAGAGAGCTGAGAGAGTATTACAAGACTGAGAGAGTATTACTAAACTGAGAGAGTTTTACTAAACTGAGAGAGTACTACTAACCCGAGACAGTATTACTAAACTGAGAAAGAATTACTAAACTGAGAGAATATTACTAAACTGAGAGAGCTGAGAGAATATTACTAAACTGAGAGAGTATTACTAAACTGAGAGAATATTACTAAACTGAGAGAGTGTTACTAAACTGAGAGAAAATTACTCAACTGAGAGAATATTACTCACCGGAGAGAATATTACTAAATTGAGAGAGTATTACTAACCCGAGAGAGTATTACTAAACTGAGAGAGTATTACTAACCCGAAAGAGTATTACTAAACTGAGAGAGTGTTACTAAACTGAGAGAGTGTTACTAGACTGAGAGAGTGTTACTAAACTGAGAGAGTATTACTAAACTGAGAGAGTATTACTAAACTGAGAGAGTGTTACTAAACTGAGAGAGTATTACTAAACTGAGAGAGTGTTACTAGACTGAGAGAGTGTTACTAAACTGAGAGAGTATTACTAAACTGAGAGAGTATTACTAAACTGAGAGAGTATTACAAGACTGAGAGAGTATTACTAAACTGAGAGAGTGTTACTAAACTGAGAGAGTGTTACTAGACTGAGAGAGTGTTACTAAACTTAGAGAGTGTTACTAAACTGAGAGAGTATTACTAAACTGAGAGAGCTGAGAGAGTATTACAAGACTGAGAGAGTATTACTAAACTGAGAGAGTATTACTAAACTGAGAGAGTATTACTAAACTGAGAGAGTATTACTAAACTGAGAGAGTATTACTAAACTGAGAGAGCTGAGAGAGTATTACAAAACTGAGAGAGTATTACTAAACTGAGAGAGTATTACTAAACTGAGAGAGTATTACTAAACTGAGAGAGTATTACTAAACTGAGAGAGTATTACTAAACTGAGAGAGTATTACTAAACTGAGAGAGTATTACAAGACTGAGAGAGTATTACTAAACTGAGAGAGTTTTACTAAACTGAGAGAGTACTACTAACCCGAGACAGTATTACTAAACTGAGAAAGTATTACTAAACTGAGAGAATATTACTAAACTGAGAGAGCTGAGAGAATATTACTAAACTGAGAGAGTATTACTAAACTGAGAGAATATTACTAAACTGAGAGAGTGTTACTAAACTGAGAGAAAATTACTCAACTGAGAGAATATTACTCACCGGAGAGAATATTACTAAATTGAGAGAGTATTACTAACCCGAGAGAGTATTACTAAACTGAGAGAGTATTACTAACCCGAAAGAGTATTACAAAAATGTGAGAGTATTACTAAACTGAGATAGTATTACTAAACTGAGAGAATATTACTAAACTGAGAGAGTATTACTAAACTGAGAGAGTGTTACTAGACTGAGAAAATTACTCAACGGAGAGATTATTACTCAACTGAGAGAGTATTACTAAACTGAGAGAGTATTACTAAACTGAGAGAGTGTTACTAGACTGAGATAGTATTACTAAACTGAGAGGATATAACTAAACTGCAACAGTTTTACTAAACTAAGACAGTTTTACTAAACTGAGAGAGTGTTACTAGACTGAGAGAGTATTACTAAACTGAGAGAATATTTCTAAACTGAGAGAGTATTACTAAACTGAGACAATATTACTAAACTGAGGGAGTATTACTAAACCGAGAGAGTTTTACTAACCTGAGAGAGTATTACTAAACAGAGAGAATATTACTAAACTGTGAGAGTATTACTAAACTGAGAGAGTATTACTAACCCGAGAGAGTATTACTAAACTGAGAGAGTATTACTAAACTGAGAGAATATTATTAAACTGAGAGAGCTGAGAAAGTATTACTAGACTGAGAGATTATTACTAGACTGAGAAAGTATTACTAAACTGAGAGAATATTACTAAACTGAGAGAGCTGAGAGAATATTACTAAACTGAGAGAGTATTACTAAACTGAGAGAATATTACTAAACTGAGAGAGTGTTACTAAACTGAGAGAAAATTACTCAACTGAGAGAATATTACTCACCGGAGAGAATATTACTAAATTGAGAGAGTATCACTAACCCGAGAGTGTATTACTAAACTGAGAGAGTATTACTAACCCGAGAGAGTATTACTAAACTGGGAGAATATTACTAAACTAATCGAGTATTACTAACCCGGTAGAGTATTACTCAACCGAGAGAGTATTACTAAACTGAGAGAGTATTACTAACCCGAGAGAGTATTACTAAACTGAGAGAGTATTACTAAACTGAGAGAGTATTACTAAACTGAGAGAGTATTACTAAACTGAGAGAGTATTACTAAACTGAGCGAGTGTTACTAAACTGAGAGAGTATTACTAAACTGAGAGAATATTACTAAACTGAGAGAGTATTACTAAACTGAGAGAGTATTACTAAACTGAGAGAGTGTTGCTAGACTGAGATAGTATTACTAAACTGAGAGGATATAACTAAACTGCGACAGTTTTACTAAACTGAGACAGTTTTACTAAACTGAGAGAGTGTTACTAGACTGAGAGAATATTACTAAACTGAGAGAATATGATTAAACTGAGAGAGCTGAGAAAGTATTACTAGACTGAGAGATTATTACTAGACTGAGAGTGTATTACTCAACTGAGAGAATATTACTCACCGGAGAGAATATTACTAAATTGAGAGAGTATTACTAACCGGAGAGAGTATTACTAAACTGAGAGAGTATTACTAAACTGAGAGAGTATTACTAAACTGGGAGAATATTACTAAACTGAGAGAGTATTACTAACCTGGGAGAATATTACTAAACTGAGAGAGTATTACTAACCTGAGAGAGTATTACGAGAGAGTATTACTAAACTGAGAGAGTATTACTAAACTGAGAGAGTGTTACTAGACTGAGATAGTATTACTCAACTGAGAGAGTATTACTAAACTGAGAGAGTATTACTAAACTGAGAGAGTATTACTAAACTGAGAGAGTATTTACTAACCCGAGAGAGTATTACTAAACTGACAGAGTATTACTAAACTGAGAGAGTGTTACTAGACTGAGATGGTATTACTCAACTGAGAGAGTATTACTAAACTGAGAGAGTGTTACTAGACTGAGAGAGTATTACTAAACTGAGATAATATTACTAAACTGAGAGAGTATTACTAAACTGAGAGAGCTGAGAGAATATTACTAAACTGAGAGAATATTACTAAACTGAGAGAGTTTTTCTAAGCTGAGGGAGTATTACTAAACCGAGAGAGTATTACTAACCTGAGAGAGTATTACTAAACGGAGAGAATATTACTAAACTGTGAGAGTATTACTAAACTGAGAGAGTATTACTAACCCGAGAGAGTATTACTAAACTGAGAGAGTATTACTAAACTGAGAGAATATTACTAAACTGTGAGAGTATTACTAAACTGAGAGAGTATTTACTAACCCGAGAGAGTATTACTAAACTGAGAGAGTATTACTAAACTGAGAGAGTGTTACTAGACTGAGATGGTATTACTCAACTGAGAGAGTATTACTAAACTGAGAGAGTGTTACTAGACTGAGAGAGTATTACTAAACTGAGAGAATATTACTAAACTGAGAGAGTCTTACTAAACTGAGAGAGTATTACTAAACTGAGAGAGTATTACTAAACTGAGAGAGTATTACTAAACTGAGAGAATATTACTCAACTGAGAGAGTATTACTAAACTGAAAGAGTATTACTAAACTGAGAGAGTATTACTAAACTGAGAGAGTATTACTAAACTGTGAGAATATTACTCAACTGAGAGATTATTACTCTATGGAGAGAATATTTCTCAACTGAGAGAGTATTACTAAACTGAGAGAATATTACTAAACTGAGAGAGTATTACTAAACTGAGAGAATATTACTAAGCTGAGAGAGTATTACTAAACTGAGAGAGCTGAGAGAATGTTTCTAAACTGAGAGAATATTACTAAACTGAGAGAGTATTACTTAACTGAGGGAGTATTACTAAACTGAGAGAGTGTTGCTAGACTGAGATAGTATTACTAAACTGAGAGAGTATTACTAAACTGAGAGAGTATTACTAAACTGTGAGAATATTACTCAACTGAGATATTATTACTCTATGTAGAGAATATTTCTCAACTGAGAGAGTATTACTAAACTGAGAGAGTATTACTAATTTGAGAAAGTGTTACTAAATTGAGAGAATATTACTCAACTGAGAGAGTATTACTAAACTGAGAGAGTATTACTAAACTGAGAGAGTATTACTAAACTGAGAGAGTGTTACTAGACTGAGATAGTATTACTCAACTGAGAGAGTATTACTAAACTGAGAGAGTATTAATAAACTGAGAAAGTATTACGAAACCGAGAGAGTTTTACTAAACTGAGAGAGTTTTACTAAACTGAGAGAATATTACTAAACTGTGAGAGTATTACTAAACTGAGAGAGTATTTACTAACCCGAGAGAGTATTACTAAACTGAGAGAGTATTACTAAACTGAGAGAGTGTTACTAGACTGAGATGGTATTACTCAACTGAGAGAGTATTACTAAACTGAGAGAGTGTTACTAGACTGAGAGAGTATTACTAAACTGAGAGAATATTACTAAACTGAGAGAGTCTTACTAAACTGAGGGAGTATTACTAAACCGAGAGAGTATTACTAAACTGAGAGAATATTACTAAACTGAGAGAGTATTACTAAACTGAGAGAGCTGAGAGAATATTACTAAACTGAGAGTATATTACTAAACTGAGAGAGTTTTTCTAAGCTGAGGGAGTATTACTAAACCGAGAGAGTATTACTAACCTAAGAGAGTATTACTAAACTGAGAGAATATTACTAAACTGAGAGAGTATTACTAAACTGAGAGAGTATTACTAACCCGAGAGAGTATTACTAAACTGAGAGAGTATTACTAAACTGAGAGAGTGTTACTAAACTGAGAGAATATTACTAAACTGAGAGAGTATTACTAAACTGAGAGAACTGAGAGAATATTACTAAACTGAGAGAATATTACTAAACTGAGGGAGTATTACTAAACTGAGGGAGTATTACTAAACTGAGAGAATATTACTAAACTGTGAGAGTATTACTAAACTGAGAGAGTATTACTAAACCGAGAGAGTATTACTAAACTGAGAGAGTATTACTAAACTGAGAGAATATTACTAAACGGTGAGAGTATTACTAAACTAAACTAACCCGAGAGAGAATATTACTAAACTGAAAGAGTATTACTAAACTGAGAGAGTGTTACTAGACTGAGATAGTATTACTCAACTGAGAGAGTGTTACTAAACTGAGAGAATATTACTCAACGGAGAGATTATTACTCAACTGAGAGAGTGTTACTAAACTGAGAGAGTGTTACTAGACTGAGAAAATTACTCAACGGAGAGATTATAACTCAACTGAGAGAGTATTAGTAAACTGAGAGAGTATTACTAAACTGAGAGAGTGTTGCTAGACTGAGATAGTATTACTAAACTGAGAGGATATAACTAAACTGCGACAGTTTTACTAAACTGAGACAGTTTTACTAAACTGAGAGAGTGTTACTAGACTGAGAGAATATTACTAAACTGAGAGAATATGATTAAACTGAGAGAGCTGAGAAAGTATTACTAGACTGAGAGATTATTACTAGACTGAGAGAGTATTACTCAACTGAGAGAATATTACTCACCGGAGAGAATATTACTAGACTGAGAGAGTATTACTCAACTGAGAGAATATTACTCACCGGAGAGAATATTACTAAATTGAGAGAGTATTACTAACCGGAGAGAGTATTACTAAACTGAGAGAGTATTACTAACCCGAGAGAGTATTACTAAACTGGGAGAATATTACTAAACTAAGCGAGTATTACTAACCTGGGAGAGTATTACTCATCCGAGAGAGTATTACTAAACTGAGAGAGTATAACTAACCTGAGAGAGTATTACTAAACTGTGAGAGTATTACTAACCCGAGAGAGTATTACTAAACTGAGAGAGTATTACTAAACTGAGAGAGTGTTACTAGACTGAGATAGTATTACTCAACTGAGAGAGTATTACTAAACTGAGAGAGTATTACTAAACTGAGAGAGTATTACTAAACTGAGAGAGTATTTACTAACCCGAGAGAGTATTACTAAACTGACAGAGTATTACTAAACTGAGAGAGTGTTACTAGACTGAGATGGTATTACTCAACTGAGAGAGTATTACTAAACTGAGAGAGTGTTACTAGACTGAGAGAGTATTACTAAACTGAGATAATATTACTAAACTGAGAGAGTATTACTAAACTGAGAGAGCTGAGAGAATATTACTAAACTGAGAGAATATTACTAAACTGAGAGAGTTTTTCTAAGCTGAGGGAGTATTACTAAACCGAGAGAGTATTACTAACCTGAGAGAGTATTACTAAACGGAGAGAATATTACTAAACTGTGAGAGTATTACTAAACTGAGAGAGTATTACTAACCCGAGAGAGTATTACTAAACTGAGAGAGTATTACTAAACTGAGAGAATATTACTAAACTGTGAGAGTATTACTAAACTGAGAGAGTATTTACTAACCCGAGAGAGTATTACTAAACTGAGAGAGTATTACTAAACTGAGAGAGTGTTACTAGACTGAGATGGTATTACTCAACTGAGAGAGTATTACTAAACTGAGAGAGTGTTACTAGACTGAGAGAGTATTACTAAACTGAGAGAATATTACTAAACTGAGAGAGTCTTACTAAACTGAGGGAGTATTACTAAACCGAGAGAGTATTACTAAACTGAGAAAGTGTTACTAAACTGAGAGAATATTACTCAACTGAGAGAGTATTACTAAACTGAGAGAGTATTACTAAACTGAGAGAGTATTACTAAACTGAGAGAGTATTACTAAACTGTGAGAATATTACTCAACTGAGAGATTATTACTCTATGGAGAGAATATTTCTCAACTGAGAGAGTATTACTAAACTGAGAGAATATTACTAAACTGAGAGAGTATTACTAAACTGAGAGAATATTACTAAGCTGAGAGAGTATTACTAAACTGAGAGAGCTGAGAGAATGTTTCTAAACTGAGAGAATATTACTAAACTGAGAGAGTATTACTTAACTGAGGGAGTATTACTAAACTGAGAGAGTGTTGCTAGACTGAGATAGTATTACTAAACTGAGAGAGTATTACTAAACTGAGAGAGTATTACTAAACTGTGAGAATATTACTCAACTGAGATATTATTACTCTATGGAGAGAATATTTCTCAACTGAGAGAGTATTACTAAACTGAGAGAGTATTACTAATTTGAGAAAGTGTTACTAAATTGAGAGAATATTACTCAACTGAGAGAGTATTACTAAACTGAGAGAGTATTACTAAACTGAGAGAGTATTACTAAACTGAGAGAGTGTTACTAGACTGAGATAGTATTACTCAACTGAGAGAGTATTACTAAACTGAGAGAGTATTAATAAACTGAGAAAGTATTACGAAACCGAGAGAGTTTTACTAAACTGAGAGAGTTTTACTAAACTGAGAGAATATTACTAAACTGTGAGAGTATTACTAAACTGAGAGAGTATTTACTAACCCGAGAGAGTATTACTAAACTGAGAGAGTATTACTAAACTGAGAGAGTGTTACTAGACTGAGATGGTATTACTCAACTGAGAGAGTATTACTAAACTGAGAGAGTGTTACTAGACTGAGAGAGTATTACTAAACTGAGAGAATATTACTAAACTGAGAGAGTCTTACTAAACTGAGGGAGTATTACTAAACCGAGAGAGTATTACTAAACTGAGAGAATATTACTAAACTGAGAGAGTATTACTAAACTGAGAGAGCTGAGAGAATATTACTAAACTGAGAGTATATTACTAAACTGAGAGAGTTTTTCTAAGCTGAGGGAGTATTACTAAACCGAGAGAGTATTACTAACCTAAGAGAGTATTACTAAACTGAGAGAATATTACTAAACTGAGAGAGTATTACTAAACTGAGAGAGTATTACTAACCCGAGAGAGTATTACTAAACTGAGAGAGTATTACTAAACTGAGAGAGTGTTACTAAACTGAGAGAATATTACTAAACTGAGAGAGTATTACTAAACTGAGAGAACTGAGAGAATATTACTAAACTGAGAGAATATTACTAAACTGAGGGAGTATTACTAAACTGAGGGAGTATTACTAAACTGAGAGAATATTACTAAACTGTGAGAGTATTACTAAACTGAGAGAGTATTACTAACCCGAGAGAGTATTACTAAACTGAGAGAGTATTACTAAACTGAGAGAATATTACTAAACGGTGAGAGTATTACTAAACTAAAAGAGTATTACTAACCCGAGAGAGAATATTACTAAACTGAGAGAGTATTACTAAACTGAGAGAGTGTTACTAGACTGAGATAGTATTACTCAACTGAGAGAGTGTTACTAAACTGAGAGAATATTACTCAACGGAGAGATTATTACTCAACTGAGAGAGTGTTACTAAACTGAGAGAGTGTTACTAGACTGATATAGTATTACTAAACTGAGAGAGTGTTGCTAGACTGAGATAGTATTACTAAACTGAGAGAGTATTACTAAACTGAGATAGTATTACTAAACTGAGAGAATATTACTAAACTGAGAGAGTATTACTAAACTGAGAGAATATTACTAAACTGAGAGAGTATTACTAAACTGAGAGAGCTGAGAGAATATTACTAAACTGAGAGAATATTACTAAACTGAGAGAGTATTACTAAACTGAGGGAGTATTACTAAACCGAGAGAGTATTACAAACCTGAGAGAGTATTACTAAACTGAGAGAGTATTACTAAACTGAGAGAATATTACTAAACTGAGAGAGTATTACTAAACTGAGAGAGCTGAGAGAATATTACTAAACTGAGAGAATATTACTAAACTGAGAGAGTATTACTAAACTGAGGGAGTATTACTAAACCGAGAGAGTATTACAAACCTGAGAGAGTATTACTAAACTGAGAGAATATTACTAAACTGTGAGAGTATTACTAAACTGAGAGAGTATTACTAACCCGAGAGAGTATTACTAAACTGAGAGAGTATTACTAAACTGAGAGAGTGTTGCCTAGACTGAGATAGTATTACTCAACATAGAGAGTATTACTAAACTGAGAGAGTATTACTAAACTGAGAGAATATTACTAAACGGTGAGAGTATTACTAAACTGAGAGAGTATTACTAACCCGAGAGAGTATTACTAAACTGAGAGAGTATTACTAAACTGAGAGAGTGTTACTAGACTGAGATGGTATTACTCAACTGAGAGAGTATTACTAAACTGAGAGAGTGTTACTAGACTGAGAGAGTATTACTAAACTGAGAGAATATTACTAAACTGAGAGAGTCTTACTAAACTGAGGGAGTATTACTAAACCGAGAGAGTATTACTAAACTGAGAGAATATTACTAAACTGAGAGAGTATTACTAAACTGAGAGAGCTGAGAGAATATTACTAAACTGAGAGTATATTACTAAACTGAGAGATTTTTCTAAGCTGAGGGAGTATTACTAAACCGAGAGAGTATTACTAACCTGAGAGAGTATTACTAAACTGAGAGAATATTACTAAACTGAGAGAGTATTACTAAACTGAGAGAGTATTACTAACCCGAGAGAGTATTACTAAACTGAGAGAGTATTACTAAACTGAGAGAGTGTTACTAAACTGAGAGAATATTACTAAACTGAGAGAGTATTACTAAACTGAGAGAACTGAGAGAATATTACTAAACTGAGAGAATATTACTAAACTGAGGGAGTATTACTAAACTGAGGGAGTATTACTAAACTGAGAGAATATTACTAAACTGTGAGAGTATTACTAAACTGAGAGAGTATTACTAACCCGAGAGAGTATTACTAAACTGAGGGAGTATTACTAAACTGAGAGAATATTACTAAACTGTGAGAGTATTACTAAACTAAAAGAGTATTACTAACCCGAGAGAGAATATTACTAAACTGAGAGAGTATTACAAAACTGAGAGAGTGTTACTAGACTGAGATAGTATTACTCAACTGAGAGAGTGTTACTAAACGGAGAGAATATTACTCAACGGAGAGATTATTACTCAACTGAGAGAGTGTTACTAAACTGAGAGAGTGTTACTAGACTGAGATAGTATTACTAAACTGAGAGAGTGTTGCTAGACTGAGATAGTATTACTAAACTGAGAGAGTATTACTAAACTGAGATAGTATTACTAAACTGAGAGAATATTACTAAACTGAGAGAGTATTACTAAACTGAGAGAATATTACTAAACTGAGAGAGTATTACTAAACTGAGAGAGCTGAGAGAATATTACTAAACTGAGAGAATATTACTAAACTGAGAGAGTATTACTAAACTGAGGGAGTATTACTAAACCGAGAGAGTATTACTAACCTGAGAGAGTATTACTAAACTGAGAGAATATTACTAAAATGTGAGAGTATTACTAAACTGAGAGAGTATTACTAACCCGAGAGAGTATTACTAAACTGAGAGAGTATTACTAAACTGAGAGAGTGTTGCCTAGACTGAGATAGTATTACTCAACTTAGAGAGTATTACTAAACTGAGAGAGTATTACTAAACTGAGAGAATATTACTAAACGGTGAGAGTATTACTAAACTGAGAGAGTATTACTAACCCGAGAGAGTATTACTAAACTGAGAGAGTATTACTAAACTGAGAGAGTGTTACTAGACTGAGATGGTATTACTCAACTGAGAGAGTATTACTAAACTGAGAGAGTGTTACTAGACTGAGAGAGTATTACTAAACTGAGAGAATATTACTAAACTGAGAGAGTCTTACTAAACTGAGGGAGTATTACTAAACCGAGAGAGTATTACTAAACTGAGAGAATATTACTAAACTGAGAGAGTATTACTAAACTGAGAGAGCTGAGAGAATATTACTAAACTGAGAGTATATTACTAAACTGAGAGAGTTTTTCTAAGCTGAGGGAGTATTACTAAACCGAGAGAGTATTACTAACCTGAGAGAGTATTACTCAACTGAGAGAATATTACTAAACTGAGAGAGTATTACTAAACTGAGAGAGTATTACTAACCCGAGAGAGTATTACTAAACTGAGAGAGTATTACTAAACTGAGAGAGTGTTACTAAACTGAGAGAATATTACTAAACTGAGAGAGTATTACTAAACTGAGAGAACTGAGAGAATATTACTAAACTGAGAGAATATTACTAAACTGAGAGAGTATTACTAAACTGAGGGAGTATTACTAAACTGAGAGAATATTACTAAACTGTGAGAGTATTACTAAACTGAGAGAGTATTACTAACCCGAGAGAGTATTACTAAACTGAGAGAGTATTACTAAACTGAGAGAATATTACTAAACGGTGAGAGTATTACTAAACTAAAAGAGTATTACTAACCCGAGAGAGAATATTACTAAACTGAGAGAGTATTACTAAACTGAGAGAGTGTTACTAGACTGAGATAGTATTACTCAACTGAGAGAGTGTTACTAAACTGAGAGAATATTACTCAACGGAGAGATTATTACTCAACTGAGAGAGTGTTACTAAACTGAGAGAGTGTTACTAGACTGAGATAGTATTACTAAACTGAGAGAGTGTTGCTAGACTGAGATAGTATTACTAAACTGAGAGAGTATTACTAAACTGAGATAGTATTACTAAACTGAGAGAATATTACTAAACTGAGAGAGTATTACTAAACTGAGAGAATATTACTAAACTGAGAGAGTATTACTAAACTGAGAGAGCTGAGAGAATATTACTAAACTGAGAGAATATTACTAAACTGAGAGAGTATTACTAAACTGAGGGAGTATTACTAAACCGAGAGAGTATTACTAACCTGAGAGAGTATTACTAAACTGAGAGAATATTACTAAACTGTGAGAGTATTACTAAACTGAGAGAGTATTACTAACCCGAGAGAGTATTACTAAACTGAGAGAGTATTACTAAACTGAGAGAGTGTTACTAGACTGAGATAGTATTACTCAACTGATAGAGTGTTACTAAACTGAGAGAATATTACTCAACGGAGAGATTATTTCTCAACTGAGTGAGTGTTACTAAACTAAGAGAGTATTACTAAACTGCGAGAGTATTACTAAACTGAGAGAGTGTTGCTAGACTGAGATAGTATTACTAAACTGAGAGAGTATTACTAAACTGAGGGAGTATTACTAAACCGAGAGAGTATTACTAAACTGAGAGAATATTACTAAACTGAGAGAGTATTACTAAACTGAGGGAGTATTACTAAACCGAGAGATTATTACTAACCCGAGAGAGTATTACTAAACTGAGAGAGTATTACTAAACTGAGAGAGTGTTACTAGACTGAGATAGTATTACTCAACTGAGAGAGTATTACTAAACTGAGAGAGTATTACTAAACTGAGAGAATATTACTAAACGGTGAGAGTATTACTAATCTGAGAGAGTATTACTAACCCGAGAGAGTATTACTAAACTGAGAGAGTATTACTAAACTGAGAGAGTGTTACTAGACTGAGATAGTATTACTCAACTGAGAGAGTATTACTAAACTGAGAGAGTATTACTAAACTGAGAGAGTATTACTAAACCGAGAGAGTTTTACTAAACTGAGAGAGTATTACTAAACTGAGAGAATATTACTAAACTGTGAGAGTATTACTAAACTGAGAGAGTATTTACTAACCCGAGAGAGTATTTCTAAACTGAGAGAGTATTACTAAACTGAGAGAGTGTTACTAGACTGAGATGGTATTACTCAACTGAGAGAGTATTACTAAACTGAAAGAGTGTTACTAGACTGAGAGAGTATTACTAAACTGAGAGAATATTACTAAACTGAGAGAGTCTAACTAAACTGAGGGAGTATTACTAAACCGAGAGAGTATTACTAAACTGAGAGAATATTACTAAACTGAGAGAGTATTACTAAACTGAGAGAGCTGAGAGAATATTACTAAACTGAGAGAGTATTACTAAACTGAGAGAGTATTACTAAACTGAGAGAGTGTTACTAGACTGAGATGGTATTACTAAACTGAGAGAGTCTTACTAAACTGAGAGAATATTACTAAACTGAGAGAGTATTACTAAACTGAGAGAGCTGAGAGAATATTACTAAACTGAGAGAATATTACTAAACTGAGAGAGTATTACTAAACTGAGAGAGTGTTACTAAACTGAGATAGTATTACTCAACTGAGAGAGTATTACTAAACTGAGAGAATATTACTAAACGGTGAGAGTATTACTAATCTGAGAGAGTATTACTAACCCGAGAGAGTATTACTAAACTGAGAGAGTATTACTAAACTGAGAGAGTGTTACTAGACTGAGATAGTATTACTAAACCGAGAGAGTTTTACTAAACTGAGAGAGTATTACTAAACTGAGAGAATATTACTAAACTGTGAGAGTATTACTAAACTGAGAGAGTAATTACTAACCCGAGAGAGTATTACTAAACTGAGAGAGTATTACTAAACTGAGAGAGTGTTACTAGACTGAGATGGTATTACTCAACTGAGAGAGTATTACTAAACTGAGAGAGTGTTACTAGACTGAGAGAGTATTACTAAACTGAGAGAATATTACTAAACTGAGAGAGTCTAACTAAACTGAGGGAGTATTACTAAACCGAGAGAGTATTACTAAACTGAGAGAATATTACTAAACTGAGAGAGTATTACTAAACTGAGAGAGCTGAGAGAATATTACTAAACTGAGAGAATATTACTAAACTGAGAGAGTTTTTCTAAGCTGAGGGAGTATTACTAAACCGAGAGAGTATTACTAACCTGAGAGAGTATTACTAAACTGAGAGAATATTACTAAACTGTGAGAGTATTACTAAACTGAGAGAGTATTACTAACCCGAGAGAGTATTACTAAACTGAGAGAGTATTACTAAACTGAGAGAATATTACTAAACTGTGAGAGTATTACTAAACTGAGAGAGTATTTATTAACCCGAGAGAGTATTACTAAACTGAGAGAGTATTACTAAACTGAGATAGTGTTACTAGACTGAGATGGTATTACTCAACTGAGAGAGTATTACTAAACTGAGAGAGTGTTACTAGACTGAGAGAGTATTACTAAACTGAGAGAATATTACTAAACTGAGAGAGTCTTACTAAACTGAGGGAGTATTACTAAACCGAGAGAGTATTACTAAACTGAGAAAGTGTTACTAAACTGAGAGAATATTACTCAACTGAGAGAGTATTACTAAACTGAGAGAGTATTACTAAACTGAGAGAGTATTACTAAACTGAGAGAGTATTACTAAACTGAGGGAGTATTACTAAACCGAGAGAGTATTACTAAACTGAGAGAATATTACTAAACTGAGAGAGTATTACTAAACTGAGAGAGCTGAGAGAATATTACTAAACTGAGAGTATATTACTAAACTGAGAGAGTTTTTCTAAGCTGAGGGAGTATTACTAAACCGAGAGAGTATTACTAACCTGAGAGAGTATTACTAAACTGAGAGAATATTACTAAACTGAGAGAGTATTACTAAACTGAGAGAGTATTACTAACCCGAGAGAGTATTACTAAACTGAGAGAGTATTACTAAACTGAGAGAGTGTTACTAAACTGAGAGAATATTACTAAACTGAGAGAGTATTACTAAACTGAGAGAACTGAGAGAATATTACTAAACTGAGAGAATATTACTAAACTGAGAGAGTATTACTAAACTGAGGGAGTATTACTAAACTGAGAGAATATTACTAAACTGTGAGAGTATTACTAAACTGAGAGAGTATTACTAACCCGAGAGAGTATTACTAAACTGAGAGAGTATTACTAAACTGAGAGAATATTACTAAACGGTGAGAGTATTACTAAACTAAAAGAGTATTACTAACCCGAGAGAGAATATTACTAAACTGAGAGAGTATTACTAAACTGAGAGAGTGTTACTAGACTGAGATAGTATTACTCAACTGAGAGAGTGTTACTAAACTGAGAGAATATTACTCAACGGAGAGATTATTACTCAACTGAGAGAGTGTTACTAAACTGAGAGAGTGTTACTAGACTGAGATAGTATTACTAAACTGAGAGAGTGTTGCTAGACTGAGATAGTATTACTAAACTGAGAGAGTATTACTAAACTGAGATAGTATTACTAAACTGAGAGAATATTACTAAACTGAGAGAGTATTACTAAACTGAGAGAATATTACTAAACTGAGAGAGTATTACTAAACTGAGAGAGCTGAGAGAATATTACTAAACTGAGAGAATATTACTAAACTGAGAGAGTATTACTAAACTGAGGGAGTATTACTAAACCGAGAGAGTATTACTAACCTGAGAGAGTATTACTAAACTGAGAGAATATTACTAAACTGTGAGAGTATTACTAAACTGAGAGAGTATTACTAACCCGAGAGAGTATTACTAAACTGAGAGAGTATTACTAAACTGAGAGAGTGTTACTAGACTGAGATAGTATTACTCAACTGATAGAGTGTTACTAAACTGAGAGAATATTACTCAACGGAGAGATTATTTCTCAACTGAGTGAGTGTTACTAAACTAAGAGAGTATTACTAAACTGCGAGAGTATTACTAAACTGAGAGAGTGTTGCTAGACTGAGATAGTATTACTAAACTGAGAGAGTATTACTAAACTGAGGGAGTATTACTAAACCGAGAGAGTATTACTAAACTGAGAGAATATTACTAAACTGAGAGAGTATTACTAAACTGAGGGAGTATTACTAAACCGAGAGATTATTACTAACCCGAGAGAGTATTACTAAACTGAGAGAGTATTACTAAACTGAGAGAGTGTTACTAGACTGAGATAGTATTACTCAACTGAGAGAGTATTACTAAACTGAGAGAGTATTACTAAACTGAGAGAATATTACTAAACGGTGAGAGTATTACTAATCTGAGAGAGTATTACTAACCCGAGAGAGTATTACTAAACTGAGAGAGTATTACTAAACTGAGAGAGTGTTACTAGACTGAGATAGTATTACTCAACTGAGAGAGTATTACTAAACTGAGAGAGTATTACTAAACTGAGAGAGTATTACTAAACCGAGAGAGTTTTACTAAACTGAGAGAGTATTACTAAACTGAGAGAATATTACTAAACTGTGAGAGTATTACTAAACTGAGAGAGTATTTACTAACCCGAGAGAGTATTTCTAAACTGAGAGAGTATTACTAAACTGAGAGAGTGTTACTAGACTGAGATGGTATTACTCAACTGAGAGAGTATTACTAAACTGAAAGAGTGTTACTAGACTGAGAGAGTATTACTAAACTGAGAGAATATTACTAAACTGAGAGAGTCTAACTAAACTGAGGGAGTATTACTAAACCGAGAGAGTATTACTAAACTGAGAGAATATTACTAAACTGAGAGAGTATTACTAAACTGAGAGAGCTGAGAGAATATTACTAAACTGAGAGAGTATTACTAAACTGAGAGAGTATTACTAAACTGAGAGAGTCTTACTAAACTGAGAGAATATTACTAAACTGAGAGAGTATTACTAAACTGAGAGAGTATTACTAAACTGAGAGAGTATTACTAAACTGAGAGAGTATTACTAAACTGAGAGAGTGTTACTAAACTGAGATAGTATTACTCAACTGAGAGAGTATTACTAAACTGAGAGAGTATTACTAAACTGAGAGAGTATTACTAATCTGAGAGAGTATTACTAACCCGAGAGAGTATTACTAAACTGAGAGAGTATTACTAAACTGAGAGAGTGTTACTAGACTGAGATAGTATTACTAAACCGAGAGAGTTTTACTAAACTGAGAGAGTATTACTAAACTGAGAGAATATTACTAAACTGTGAGAGTATTACTAAACTGAGAGAGTAATTACTAACCCGAGAGAGTATTACTAAACTGAGAGAGTATTACTAAACTGAGAGAGTGTTACTAGACTGAGATGGTATTACTCAACTGAGAGAGTATTACTAAACTGAGAGAGTGTTACTAGACTGAGAGAGTATTACTAAACTGAGAGAATATTACTAAACTGAGAGAGTCTTACTAAACTGAGGGAGTATTACTAAACCGAGAGAGTATTACTAAACTGAGAGAATATTACTAAACTGAGAGAGTATTACTAAACTGAGAGAGCTGAGAGAATATTACTAAACTGAGAGTATATTACTAAACTGAGAGATTTTTCTAAGCTGAGGGAGTATTACTAAACCGAGAGAGTATTACTAACCTGAGAGAGTATTACTAAACTGAGAGAATATTACTAAACTGAGAGAGTATTACTAAACTGAGAGAGTATTACTAACCCGAGAGAGTATTACTAAACTGAGAGAGTATTACTAAACTGAGAGAGTGTTACTAAACTGAGAGAATATTACTAAACTGAGAGAGTATTACTAAACTGAGAGAACTGAGAGAATATTACTAAACTGAGAGAATATTACTAAACTGAGGGAGTATTACTAAACTGAGGGAGTATTACTAAACTGAGAGAATATTACTAAACTGTGAGAGTATTACTAAACTGAGAGAGTATTACTAACCCGAGAGAGTATTACTAAACTGAGGGAGTATTACTAAACTGAGAGAATATTACTAAACTGTGAGAGTATTACTAAACTAAAAGAGTATTACTAACCCGAGAGAGAATATTACTAAACTGAGAGAGTATTACAAAACTGAGAGAGTGTTACTAGACTGAGATAGTATTACTCAACTGAGAGAGTGTTACTAAACGGAGAGAATATTACTCAACGGAGAGATTATTACTCAACTGAGAGAGTGTTACTAAACTGAGAGAGTGTTACTAGACTGAGATAGTATTACTAAACTGAGAGAGTGTTGCTAGACTGAGATAGTATTACTAAACTGAGAGAGTATTACTAAACTGAGATAGTATTACTAAACTGAGAGAATATTACTAAACTGAGAGAGTATTACTAAACTGAGAGAATATTACTAAACTGAGAGAGTATTACTAAACTGAGAGAGCTGAGAGAATATTACTAAACTGAGAGAATATTACTAAACTGAGAGAGTATTACTAAACTGAGGGAGTATTACTAAACCGAGAGAGTATTACTAACCTGAGAGAGTATTACTAAACTGAGAGAATATTACTAAAATGTGAGAGTATTACTAAACTGAGAGAGTATTACTAACCCGAGAGAGTATTACTAAACTGAGAGAGTATTACTAAACTGAGAGAGTGTTGCCTAGACTGAGATAGTATTACTCAACTTAGAGAGTATTACTAAACTGAGAGAGTATTACTAAACTGAGAGAATATTACTAAACGGTGAGAGTATTACTAAACTGAGAGAGTATTACTAACCCGAAGAGAGTATTACTAAACTGAGAGAGTATTACTAAACTGAGAGAGTGTTACTAGACTGAGATGGTATTACTCAACTGAGAGAGTATTACTAAACTGAGAGAGTGTTACTAGACTGAGAGAGTATTACTAAACTGAGAGAATATTACTAAACTGAGAGAGTCTTACTAAACTGAGGGAGTATTACTAAACCGAGAGAGTATTACTAAACTGAGAGAATATTACTAAACTGAGAGAGTATTACTAAACTGAGAGAGCTGAGAGAATATTACTAAACTGAGAGTATATTACTAAACTGAGAGAGTTTTTCTAAGCTGAGGGAGTATTACTAAACCGAGAGAGTATTACTAACCTGAGAGAGTATTACTCAACTGAGAGAATATTACTAAACTGAGAGAGTATTACTAAACTGAGAGAGTATTACTAACCCGAGAGAGTATTACTAAACTGAGAGAGTATTACTAAACTGAGAGAGTGTTACTAAACTGAGAGAATATTACTAAACTGAGAGAGTATTACTAAACTGAGAGAACTGAGAGAATATTACTAAACTGAGAGAATATTACTAAACTGAGAGAGTATTACTAAACTGAGGGAGTATTACTAAACTGAGAGAATATTACTAAACTGTGAGAGTATTACTAAACTGAGAGAGTATTACTAACCCGAGAGAGTATTACTAAACTGAGAGAGTATTACTAAACTGAGAGAATATTACTAAACGGTGAGAGTATTACTAAACTAAAAGAGTATTACTAACCCGAGAGAGAATATTACTAAACTGAGAGAGTATTACTAAACTGAGAGAGTGTTACTAGACTGAGATAGTATTACTCAACTGAGAGAGTGTTACTAAACTGAGAGAATATTACTCAACGGAGAGATTATTACTCAACTGAGAGAGTGTTACTAAACTGAGAGAGTGTTACTAGACTGAGATAGTATTACTAAACTGAGAGAGTGTTGCTAGACTGAGATAGTATTACTAAACTGAGAGAGTATTACTAAACTGAGATAGTATTACTAAACTGAGAGAATATTACTAAACTGAGAGAGTATTACTAAACTGAGAGAATATTACTAAACTGAGAGAGTATTACTAAACTGAGAGAGCTGAGAGAATATTACTAAACTGAGAGAATATTACTAAACTGAGAGAGTATTACTAAACTGAGGGAGTATTACTAAACCGAGAGAGTATTACTAACCTGAGAGAGTATTACTAAACTGAGAGAATATTACTAAACTGTGAGAGTATTACTAAACTGAGAGAGTATTACTAACCCGAGAGAGTATTACTAAACTGAGAGAGTATTACTAAACTGAGAGAGTGTTACTAGACTGAGATAGTATTACTCAACTGAGAGAGTGTTACTAAACTGAGAGAGTATTACTAAACTGAGAGAGTATTACTAAACTGAGTGAGTGTTACTAAACTAAGAGAGTATTACTAAACTGCGAGAGTATTACTAAACTGAGAGAGTGTTGCTAGACTGAGATAGTATTACTAAACTGAGAGAGTATTACTAAACTGAGGGAGTATTACTAAACCGAGAGAGTATTACTAAACTGAGAGAATATTACTAAACTGAGAGAGTATTACTAAACTGAGGGAGTATTACTAAACCGAGAGATTATTACTAACCCGAGAGAGTATTACTAAACTGAGAGAGTATTACTAAACTGAGAGAGTGTTACTAGACTGAGATAGTATTACTCAACTGAGAGAGTATTACTAAACTGAGAGAGTATTACTAAACTGAGAGAATATTACTAAACGGTGAGAGTATTACTAATCTGAGAGAGTATTACTAACCCGAGAGAGTATTACTAAACTGAGAGAGTATTACTAAACTGAGAGAGTGTTACTAGACTGAGATAGTATTACTCAACTGAGAGAGTATTACTAAACTGAGAGAGTATTACTAAACTGAGAGAGTATTACTAAACCGAGAGAGTTTTACTAAACTGAGAGAGTATTACTAAACTGAGAGAATATTACTAAACTGTGAGAGTATTACTAAACTGAGAGAGTATTTACTAACCCGAGAGAGTATTTCTAAACTGAGAGAGTATTACTAAACTGAGAGAGTGTTACTAGACTGAGATGGTATTACTCAACTGAGAGAGTATTACTAAACTGAAAGAGTGTTACTAGACTGAGAGAGTATTACTAAACTGAGAGAATATTACTAAACTGAGAGAGTCTAACTAAACTGAGGGAGTATTACTAAACCGAGAGAGTATTACTAAACTGAGAGAATATTACTAAACTGAGAGAGTATTACTAAACTGAGAGAGCTGAGAGAATATTACTAAACTGAGAGAGTATTACTAAACTGAGAGAGTATTACTAAACTGAGAGAGTGTTACTAGACTGAGATGGTATTACTAAACTGAGAGAGTCTTACTAAACTGAGAGAATATTACTAAACTGAGAGAGTATTACTAAACTGAGAGAGCTGAGAGAATATTACTAAACTGAGAGAATATTACTAAACTGAGAGAGTATTACTAAACTGAGAGAGTGTTACTAAACTGAGATAGTATTACTCAACTGAGAGAGTATTACTAAACTGAGAGAATATTACTAAACGGTGAGAGTATTACTAATCTGAGAGAGTATTACTAACCCGAGAGAGTATTACTAAACTGAGAGAGTATTACTAAACTGAGAGAGTGTTACTAGACTGAGATAGTATTACTAAACCGAGAGAGTTTTACTAAACTGAGAGAGTATTACTAAACTGAGAGAATATTACTAAACTGTGAGAGTATTACTAAACTGAGAGAGTAATTACTAACCCGAGAGAGTATTACTAAACTGAGAGAGTATTACTAAACTGAGAGAGTGTTACTAGACTGAGATGGTATTACTCAACTGAGAGAGTATTACTAAACTGAGAGAGTGTTACTAGACTGAGAGAGTATTACTAAACTGAGAGAATATTACTAAACTGAGAGAGTCTAACTAAACTGAGGGAGTATTACTAAACCGAGAGAGTATTACTAAACTGAGAGAATATTACTAAACTGAGAGAGTATTACTAAACTGAGAGAGCTGAGAGAATATTACTAAACTGAGAGAATATTACTAAACTGAGAGAGTTTTTCTAAGCTGAGGGAGTATTACTAAACCGAGAGAGTATTACTAACCTGAGAGAGTATTACTAAACTGAGAGAATATTACTAAACTGTGAGAGTATTACTAAACTGAGAGAGTATTACTAACCCGAGAGAGTATTACTAAACTGAGAGAGTATTACTAAACTGAGAGAATATTACTAAACTGTGAGAGTATTACTAAACTGAGAGAGTATTTATTAACCCGAGAGAGTATTACTAAACTGAGAGAGTATTACTAAACTGAGATAGTGTTACTAGACTGAGATGGTATTACTCAACTGAGAGAGTATTACTAAACTGAGAGAGTGTTACTAGACTGAGAGAGTATTACTAAACTGAGAGAATATTACTAAACTGAGAGAGTCTTACTAAACTGAGGGAGTATTACTAAACCGAGAGAGTATTACTAAACTGAGAAAGTGTTACTAAACTGAGAGAATATTACTCAACTGAGAGAGTATTACTAAACTGAGAGAGTATTACTAAACTGAGAGAGTATTACTAAACTGAGAGAGTATTACTAAACTGTGAGAATATTACTCAACTGAGAGATTATTACTCTATGGAGAGAATATGTCTCAACTGAGAGAGTATTACTAAACTGAGAGAATATTACTAAACTGAGAGAGTATTACTAAACTGAGAGAATATTACTAAACTGAGAGAGTATTACTAAACTGAGAGAGTATTACTTAACTGAGGGAGTATTACTAAACTGAGAGAGTGTTGCTAGACTGAGATAGTATTACTAAATTGAGAGAGTATTACTAAACTGAGAGAGTATTACTAAACTGTGAGAATATTACTCAACTGAGAGATTATTACTCTATGGAGAGAATATTTCTCAACTGAGAGAGTATTACTAAACTGAGAGAGTATTACTAATTTGAGAAAGTGTTACTAAACTGAGAGAATATTACTCAACTGAGAGAGTATTACTAAACTGAGAGAGTATTACTAAACTGAGAGAGTATTACTAAACTGAGAGAGTGTTACTAGACTGAGACAGTATTACTCAACTGAGAGAGTATTACTAAACTGAGAGAGTATTACTAAACTGAGAAAGTATTACGAAACCGAGAGAGTTTTACTAAACTGAGAGGGTTTTACTAAACTGAGAGAATATTACTAAACTGTGAGAGTATTACTAAACTGAGAGAGTATTTACTAACCCTAGAGAGTATTACTAAACTGAGAGAGTATTACTAAACTGAGAGAGTGTTACTAGACTGAGATGGTATTACTCAACTGAGAGAGTATTACTAAACTGAGAGAGTATTACTTAACTGAGGGAGTATTACTAAACTGAGAGAGTGTTGCTAGACTGAGATAGTATTACTAAATTGAGAGAGTATTACTAAACTGAGAGAGTATTACTAAACTGTGAGAATATTACTCAACTGAGAGATTATTACTCTATGGAGAGAATATTTCTCAACTGAGAGAGTATTACTAAACTGAGAGAGTATTACTAATTTGAGAAAGTGTTACTAAACTGAGAGAATATTACTCAACTGAGAGAGTATTACTAAACTGAGAGAGTATTACTAAACTGAGAGAGTATTACTAAACTGAGAGAGTGTTACTAGACTGAGATAGTATTACTCAACTGAGAGAGTATTACTAAACTGAGAGAGTATTACTAAACTGAGAAAGTATTACGAAACCGAGAGAGTTTTACTAAACTGAGAGAGTATTACTAAACTGAGAGAGTGTTACTAGACTGAGATGGTATTACTCAACTGAGAGAGTATTACTAAACTGAGAGAGTGTTACTAGACTGAGAGAGTATTACTAGACTGAGATGGTATTACTCAACTGAGAGAGTATTACTAAACTGAGAGAGTGTTACTAGACTGAGAGAGTATTACTAAACTGAGAGAATATTACTAAACTGAGAGAGTCTAACTAAACTGAGGGAGTATTACTAAACCGAGAGAGTATTACTAAACTGAGAGAATATTACTAAACTGAGAGAGTATTACTAAACTGAGAGAGCTGAGAGAATATTACTAAACTGAGAGAATATTACTAAACTGAGAGAGTTTTTCTAAGCTGAGGGAGTATTACTAAACCGAGAGAGTATTACTAACCTGAGAGAGTATTACTAAACTGAGAGAATATTACTAAACTGTGAGAGTATTACTAAACTGAGAGAGTATTACTAACCCGAGAGAGTATTACTAAACTGAGAGAGTATTACTAAACTGAGAGAATATTACTAAACTGTGAGAGTATTACTAAACTGAGAGAGTATTTATTAACCCGAGAGAGTATTACTAAACTGAGAGAGTATTACTAAACTGAGATAGTGTTACTAGACTGAGATGGTATTACTCAACTGAGAGAGTATTACTAAACTGAGAGAGTGTTACTAGACTGAGAGAGTATTACTAAACTGAGAGAATATTACTAAACTGAGAGAGTCTTACTAAACTGAGGGAGTATTACTAAACCGAGAGAGTATTACTAAACTGAGAAAGTGTTACTAAACTGAGAGAATATTACTCAACTGAGAGAGTATTACTAAACTGAGAGAGTATTACTAAACTGAGAGAGTATTACTAAACTGAGAGAGTATTACTAAACTGTGAGAATATTACTCAACTGAGAGATTATTACTCTATGGAGAGAATATGTCTCAACTGAGAGAGTATTACTAAACTGAGAGAATATTACTAAACTGAGAGAGTATTACTAAACTGAGAGAATATTACTAAACTGAGAGAGTATTACTAAACTGAGAGAGTATTACTTAACTGAGGGAGTATTACTAAACTGAGAGAGTGTTGCTAGACTGAGATAGTATTACTAAATTGAGAGAGTATTACTAAACTGAGAGAGTATTACTAAACTGTGAGAATATTACTCAACTGAGAGATTATTACTCTATGGAGAGAATATTTCTCAACTGAGAGAGTATTACTAAACTGAGAGAGTATTACTAATTTGAGAAAGTGTTACTAAACTGAGAGAATATTACTCAACTGAGAGAGTATTACTAAACTGAGAGAGTATTACTAAACTGAGAGAGTATTACTAAACTGAGAGAGTGTTACTAGACTGAGATAGTATTACTCAACTGAGAGAGTATTACTAAACTGAGAGAGTATTACTAAACTGAGAAAGTATTACGAAACCGAGAGAGTTTTACTAAACTGAGAGGGTTTTACTAAACTGAGAGAATATTACTAAACTGTGAGAGTATTACTAAACTGAGAGAGTATTTACTAACCCTAGAGAGTATTACTAAACTGAGAGAGTATTACTAAACTGAGAGAGTGTTACTAGACTGAGATGGTATTACTCAACTGAGAGAGTATTACTAAACTGAGAGAGTATTACTTAACTGAGGGAGTATTACTAAACTGAGAGAGTGTTGCTAGACTGAGATAGTATTACTAAATTGAGAGAGTATTACTAAACTGAGAGAGTATTACTAAACTGTGAGAATATTACTCAACTGAGAGATTATTACTCTATGGAGAGAATATTTCTCAACTGAGAGAGTATTACTAAACTGAGAGAGTATTACTAATTTGAGAAAGTGTTACTAAACTGAGAGAATATTACTCAACTGAGAGAGTATTACTAAACTGAGAGAGTATTACTAAACTGAGAGAGTATTACTAAACTGAGAGAGTGTTACTAGACTGAGATAGTATTACTCAACTGAGAGAGTATTACTAAACTGAGAGAGTATTACTAAACTGAGAAAGTATTACGAAACCGAGAGAGTTTTACTAAACTGAGAGAGTTTTACTAAACTGAGAGAATATTACTAAACTGTGAGAGTATTACTAAACTGAGAGAGTATTTACTAACCCTAGAGAGTATTACTAAACTGAGAGAGTATTACTAAACTGAGAGAGTGTTACTAGACTGAGATGGTATTACTCAACTGAGAGAGTATTACTAAACTGAGAGAGTATTACTAAACTGAGAGAGTGTTACTAGACTGAGATGGTATTACTCAACTGAGAGAGTATTACTAAACTGAGAGAGTGTTACTAGACTGAGAGAGTATTACTAAACTGAGAGAATATTACTAAACTGAGAGAGTCTTACTAAACTGAGGGAGTATTACTAAACCGAGAGAGTATTACTAAACTGAGAGAATATTACTAAACTGAGAGAGTATTACTAAACTGAGAGAGCTGAGAGAATATTACTAAACTGAGAGTATATTACTAAACTGAGAGAGTTTTTCTAAGCTGAGGGAGTATTACTAAACCGAGAGAGTATTACTAACCTGAGAGAGTATTACTAAACTGAGAGAATATTACTAAACTGAGAGAATATTACTAAACTGAGAGAATATTACTAAACTGAGAGAGTATTACTAAACTGAGGGAGTATTACTAAACTGAGAGAATATTACTAAACTGTGAGAGTATTACTAAACTGAGAGAGTATTACTAACCCGAGAGAGTATTACTAAACTGAGAGAGTATTACTAAACTGAGAGAATATTACTAAACAGTGAGAGTATTACTAAACTAAAAGAGTATTACTAACCCGAGAGAGAATATTACTAAACTGAGAGAGTATTACTAAACTGAGAGAGTGTTACTAGACTGAGATAGTATTACTCAACTGAGAGAGTGTTACTAAACTGAGAGAATATTACTCAACGGAGAGATTATTACTCAACTGAGAGAGTGTTACTAAACTGAGAGAGTGTTACTAGACTGAGATATTATTACTAAACTGAGAGAGTGTTGCTAGACTGAGATAGTATTACTAAACTGAGAGAGTATTACTAAACTGAGATAGTATTACTAAACTGAGAGAATATTACTAAACTGAGAGAGTATTACTAAACTGAGAGAATATTACTAAACTGAGAGAGTATTACTAAACTGAGAGAGCTGAGAGAATATTACTAAACTGAGAGAATATTACTAAACTGAGAGAGTATTACTAAACTGAGGGAGTATTACTAAACCGAGAGAGTATTACTAACCTGAGAGAGTATTACTAAACTGAGAGAATATTACTAAACTGTGAGAGTATTACTAAACTGAGAGAGTATTACTAACCCGAGAGAGTATTACTAAACTGAGAGAGTATTACTAAACTGAGAGAGTGTTGCCTAGACTGAGATAGTATTACTCAACTTAGAGAGTATTACTAAACTGAGAGAGTATTACTAAACGGAGAGAATATTACTAAACTGAGAGAATATTACTAAACTGAGAGAGTATTACTAACCCGAGAGAGTATTACTAAACTGAGAGAGTGTTACTAGACTGAGATGGTATTACTCAACTGAGAGAGTATTACTAAACTGAGAGAGTGTTACTAGACTGAGAGAGTATTACTAAACTGAGAGAATATTACTAAACTGAGAGAGTCTTACTAAACTGAGGGAGTATTACTAAACCGAGAGAGTATTACTAAACTGAGAGAATATTACTAAACTGAGAGAGCTGAGAGAATATTACTAAACTGAGAGTATATTACTAAACTGAGAGAGTTTTTCTAAGCTGAGGGAGTATTACTAAACCGAGAGAGTATTACTAACCTGAGAGAGTATTACTAAACTGAGAGAATATTACTAAACTGAGAGAGTATTACTAAACTGAGAGAGTATTACTAACCCGAGAGAGTATTACTCAACTTAGAGAGTATTACTAAACTGAGAGAGTGTTACTAAACTGAGAGAATATTACTAAACGGTGAGAGTATTACTAAACTGAGAGAGTATTACTAACCCGAGAGAGTATTACTAAACTGAGAGAGTATTACTAAACTGAGAGAGTGTTACTAGACTGAGATGGTATTACTCAACTGAGAGAGTATTACTAAACTGAGAGAGTCTTACTAAACTGAGGGAGTATTACTAAACCGAGAGAGTATTACTAAACTGAGAGAATATTACTAAACTGAGAGAGTATTACTAAACTGAGAGAGTATTACTTAACTGAGGGAGAATTACTAAACTGAGAGAGTGTTGCTAGACTGAGATAGTATTACTAAATTGAGAGAGTATTACTAAACTGAGAGAGTATTACTAAACTGTGAGAATATTACTCAACTGAGAGATTATTACTCTATGGAGAGAATATTTCTCAACTGAGAGAGTATTACTAAACTGAGAGAGTATTACTAATTTGAGAAAGTGTTACTAAACTGAGAGAATATTACTCAACTGAGAGAGTATTACTAAACTGAGAGAGTCTTACTTAACTGAGGGAGTATTACTAAACTGAGAGAGTATTACTAAACTGAGAGAATATTACTAAATTGAGAGAGTATTACTAAACTGAGAGAGTATTACTAAACTGAGAGAGTATTACTAAACTGAGAGAGTATTACTAACCTAAGAGAGTATTACTAAACTGAGAGAGTATTACTAAACTGAGAGAATATTACTAAACTGAGAGAGTCTTACTAAACTGAGGGAGTATTACTAAACCGAGAGAGTATTACTAAACTGAGAGAATATTACTAAACTGAGAGAGTATTACTAAACTGAGAGAGCTGAGAGAATATTACTAAACTGAGAGAGTATTACTAAACTGAGAGAGTTTTTCTAAGCTGAGGGAGTATTACTAAACCGAGAGAGTATTACTAACCTGAGAGAGTATTACTAAACTGAGAGAATATTACTAAACTGAGAGAGTATTACTAAACTGAGAGAGTATTACTAACCCAAGAGAGTATTACTAAACTGAGAGAGTATTACTAAACTGAGAGAGTGTTACTAAACTGAGAGAATATTACTAAACTGAGAGAGTATTACTAAACTGAGAGAACTGAGAGAATATTACTAAACTGAGAGAATATTACTAAACTGAGAGAGTATTACTAAACTGAGGGAGTATTACTAAACTGAGAGAATATTACTAAACTGTGAGAGTATTACTAAACTGAGAGAGTATTACTAACCCGAGAGAGTATTACTAAACTGAGAGAGTATTACTAAACTGAGAGAATATTACTAAACAGTGAGAGTATTACTAAACTAAAAGAGTATTACTAACCCGAGAGAGAATATTACTAAACTGAGAGAGTATTACTAAACTGAGAGAGTGTTACTAGACTGAGATAGTATTACTCAACTGAGAGAGTGTTACTAAACTGAGAGAATATTACTCAACGGAGAGATTATTACTCAACTGAGAGAGTGTTACTAAACTGAGAGAGTGTTACTAGACTGAGATAGTATTACTAAACTGAGAGAGTGTTGCTAGACTGAGATAGTATTACTAAACAGAGAGTATTACTAAACTGAGATAGTATTACTAAACTGAGAGAATATTACTAAACTGAGAGAGTATTACTAAACTGAGAGAATATTACTAAACTGAGAGAGTATTACTAAACTGAGAGAGCTGAGAGAATATTACTAAACTGAGAGAATATTACTAAACTGAGAGAGTATTACTAAACTGAGGGAGTATTACTAAACCGAGAGAGTATTACTAACCTGAGAGAGTATTACTAAACTGAGAGAATATTACTAAACTGTGAGAGTATTACTAAACTGAGAGAGTATTACTAACCCGAGAGAGTATTACTAAACTGAGAGAGTATTACTAAACTGAGAGAATATTACTAAACTGTGAGAGTATTACTAAACTGAGAGAGTATTTATTAACCCGAGAGAGTATTACTAAACTGAGAGAGTATTACTAAACTGAGATAGTGTTACTAGACTGAGATGGTATTACTCAACTGAGAGAGTATTACTAAACTGAGAGAGTGTTACTAGACTGAGAGAGTATTACTAAACTGAGAGAATATTACTAAACTGAGAGAGTCTTACTAAACTGAGGGAGTATTACTAAACCGAGAGAGTATTACTAAACTGAGAAAGTGTTACTAAACTGAGAGAATATTACTCAACTGAGAGAGTATTACTAAACTGAGAGAGTATTACTAAACTGAGAGAGTATTACTAAACTGAGAGAGTATTACTAAACTGTGAGAATATTACTCAACTGAGAGATTATTACTCTATGGAGAGAATATGTCTCAACTGAGAGAGTATTACTAAACTGAGAGAATATTACTAAACTGAGAGAGTATTACTAAACTGAGAGAATATTACTAAACTGAGAGAGTATTACTAAACTGAGAGAGTATTACTTAACTGAGGGAGTATTACTAAACTGAGAGAGTGTTGCTAGACTGAGATAGTATTACTAAATTGAGAGAGTATTACTAAACTGAGAGAGTATTACTAAACTGTGAGAATATTACTCAACTGAGAGATTATTACTCTATGGAGAGAATATTTCTCAACTGAGAGAGTATTACTAAACTGAGAGAGTATTACTAATTTGAGAAAGTGTTACTAAACTGAGAGAATATTACTCAACTGAGAGAGTATTACTAAACTGAGAGAGTATTACTAAACTGAGAGAGTATTACTAAACTGAGAGAGTGTTACTAGACTGAGATAGTATTACTCAACTGAGAGAGTATTACTAAACTGAGAGAGTATTACTAAACTGAGAAAGTATTACGAAACCGAGAGAGTTTTACTAAACTGAGAGGGTTTTACTAAACTGAGAGAATATTACTAAACTGTGAGAGTATTACTAAACTGAGAGAGTATTTACTAACCCTAGAGAGTATTACTAAACTGAGAGAGTATTACTAAACTGAGAGAGTGTTACTAGACTGAGATGGTATTACTCAACTGAGAGAGTATTACTAAACTGAGAGAGTATTACTTAACTGAGGGAGTATTACTAAACTGAGAGAGTGTTGCTAGACTGAGATAGTATTACTAAATTGAGAGAGTATTACTAAACTGAGAGAGTATTACTAAACTGTGAGAATATTACTCAACTGAGAGATTATTACTCTATGGAGAGAATATTTCTCAACTGAGAGAGTATTACTAAACTGAGAGAGTATTACTAATTTGAGAAAGTGTTACTAAACTGAGAGAATATTACTCAACTGAGAGAGTATTACTAAACTGAGAGAGTATTACTAAACTGAGAGAGTATTACTAAACTGAGAGAGTGTTACTAGACTGAGATAGTATTACTCAACTGAGAGAGTATTACTAAACTGAGAGAGTATTACTAAACTGAGAAAGTATTACGAAACCGAGAGAGTTTTACTAAACTGAGAGAGTTTTACTAAACTGAGAGAATATTACTAAACTGTGAGAGTATTACTAAACTGAGAGAGTATTTACTAACCCTAGAGAGTATTACTAAACTGAGAGAGTATTACTAAACTGAGAGAGTGTTACTAGACTGAGATGGTATTACTCAACTGAGAGAGTATTACTAAACTGAGAGAGTATTACTAAACTGAGAGAGTGTTACTAGACTGAGATGGTATTACTCAACTGAGAGAGTATTACTAAACTGAGAGAGTGTTACTAGACTGAGAGAGTATTACTAAACTGAGAGAATATTACTAAACTGAGAGAGTCTTACTAAACTGAGGGAGTATTACTAAACCGAGAGAGTATTACTAAACTGAGAGAATATTACTAAACTGAGAGAGTATTACTAAACTGAGAGAGCTGAGAGAATATTACTAAACTGAGAGTATATTACTAAACTGAGAGAGTTTTTCTAAGCTGAGGGAGTATTACTAAACCGAGAGAGTATTACTAACCTGAGAGAGTATTACTAAACTGAGAGAATATTACTAAACTGAGAGAATATTACTAAACTGAGAGAATATTACTAAACTGAGAGAGTATTACTAAACTGAGGGAGTATTACTAAACTGAGAGAATATTACTAAACTGTGAGAGTATTACTAAACTGAGAGAGTATTACTAACCCGAGAGAGTATTACTAAACTGAGAGAGTATTACTAAACTGAGAGAATATTACTAAACAGTGAGAGTATTACTAAACTAAAAGAGTATTACTAACCCGAGAGAGAATATTACTAAACTGAGAGAGTATTACTAAACTGAGAGAGTGTTACTAGACTGAGATAGTATTACTCAACTGAGAGAGTGTTACTAAACTGAGAGAATATTACTCAACGGAGAGATTATTACTCAACTGAGAGAGTGTTACTAAACTGAGAGAGTGTTACTAGACTGAGATAGTATTACTAAACTGAGAGAGTGTTGCTAGACTGAGATAGTATTACTAAACTGAGAGAGTATTACTAAACTGAGATAGTATTACTAAACTGAGAGAATATTACTAAACTGAGAGAGTATTACTAAACTGAGAGAATATTACTAAACTGAGAGAGTATTACTAAACTGAGAGAGCTGAGAGAATATTACTAAACTGAGAGAATATTACTAAACTGAGAGAGTATTACTAAACTGAGGGAGTATTACTAAACCGAGAGAGTATTACTAACCTGAGAGAGTATTACTAAACTGAGAGAATATTACTAAACTGTGAGAGTATTACTAAACTGAGAGAGTATTACTAACCCGAGAGAGTATTACTAAACTGAGAGAGTATTACTAAACTGAGAGAGTGTTGCCTAGACTGAGATAGTATTACTCAACTTAGAGAGTATTACTAAACTGAGAGAGTATTACTAAACGGAGAGAATATTACTAAACGGTGAGAGTATTACTAAACTGAGAGAGTATTACTAACCCGAGAGAGCATATTACTAAACTGAGAGAGTATTACTAAACTGAGATGGTATTACTCAACTGAGAGAGTATTACTAAACTGAGAGAGTGTTACTAGACTGAGAGAGTATTACTAAACTGAGAGAATATTACTAAACTGAGAGAGTCTTACTAAACTGAGGGAGTATTACTAAACCGAGAGAGTATTACTAAACTGAGAGAATATTACTAAACTGAGAGAGTATTACTAAACTGAGAGAATTTTACTAAACTGAGAGAGTATTACTAAACCGAGAGAGTATTACTAACCTGAGAGAGTATTACTAAACTGAGAGAATATTACTAAACTGAGAGAGTATTACTAAACTGAGAGAGTATTACTAACCCGAGAGAGTATTACTCAACTTAGAGAGTATTACTAAACTGAGAGAGTGTTACTAAACTGAGAGAATATTACTAAACGGTGAGAGTATTACTAAACTGAGAGAGTATTACTAACCCGAGAGAGTATTACTAAACTGAGAGAGTATTACTAAACTGAGAGAGTGTTACTAGACTGAGATGGTATTACTCAACTGAGAGAGTATTACTAAACTGAGAGAGTCTTACTAAACTGAGGGAGTATTACTAAACCGAGAGAGTATTACTAAACTGAGAGAATATTACTAAACTGAGAGAGTATTACTAAACTGAGAGAGTATTACTTAACTGAGGGAGAATTACTAAACTGAGAGAGTGTTGCTAGACTGAGATAGTATTACTAAATTGAGAGAGTATTACTAAACTGAGAGAGTATTACTAAACTGTGAGAATATTACTCAACTGAGAGATTATTACTCTATGGAGAGAATATTTCTCAACTGAGAGAGTATTACTAAACTGAGAGAGTATTACTAATTTGAGAAAGTGTTACTAAACTGAGAGAATATTACTCAACTGAGAGAGTATTACTAAACTGAGAGAGTATTACTTAACTGAGGGAGTATTACTAAACTGAGAGAGTGTTGCTAGACTGAGATAGTATTACTAAATTGAGAGAGTATTACTAAACTGAGAGAGTATTACTAAACTGAGAGAGTATTACTAAACTGAGAGAGTATTACTAAACTGAGAGAGTATTACTAAACTGAGAGAGTATTACTAAACTGAGAGAGTATTACTAAACTGAGAGAGTCTTACTAAACTGAGAGAGTATTACTAAACCGAGAGAGTATTACTAAACTGAGAGAATATTACTAAACTGAGAGAGTATTACTAAACTGAGAGAGCTGAGAGAATATTACTAAACTGAGAGAGTATTACTAAACTGAGAGAGTATTACTAACCCAAGAGAGTATTACTAAACTGAGAGAGTATTACTAAACTGAGAGAGTGTTACTAAACTGAGAGAATATTACTAAACTGAGAGAGTATTACTAAACTGAGAGAACTGAGAGAATATTACTAAACTGAGAGAATATTACTAAACTGAGAGAGTATTACTAAACTGAGGGAGTATTACTAAACTGAGAGAGTATTACTAAACTGTGAGAGTATTACTAAACTGAGAGAGTATTACTAACCCGAGAGAGTATTACTAAACTGAGAGAGTATTACTAAACTGAGAGAATATTACTAAACAGTGAGAGTATTACTAAACTAAAAGAGTATTACTAACCCGAGAGAGAATATTACTAAACTGAGAGAGTATTACTAAACTGAGAGAGTGTTACTAGACTGAGATAGTATTACTCAACTGAGAGAGTGTTACTAAACTGAGAGAATATTACTCAACGGAGAGATTATTACTCAACTGAGAGAGTGTTACTAAACTGAGAGAGTGTTACTAGACTGAGATAGTATTACTAAACTGAGAGAGTGTTGCTAGACTGAGATAGTATTACTAAACTGAGAGAGTATTACTAAACTGAGATAGTATTACTAAACTGAGAGAATATTACTAAACTGAGAGAGTATTACTAAACTGAGAGAATATTACTAAACTGAGAGAGTATTACTAAACTGAGAGAGCTGAGAGAATATTACTAAACTGAGAGAATATTACTAAACTGAGAGAGTATTACTAAACTGAGGGAGTATTACTAAACCGAGAGAGTATTACTAACCTGAGAGAGTATTACTAAACTGAGAGAATATTACTAAACTGTGAGAGTATTACTAAACTGAGAGAGTATTACTAACCCGAGAGAGTATTACTAAACTGAGAGAGTGTTGCCTAGACTGAGATAGTATTACTCAACTTAGAGAGTATTACTAAACTGAGAGAGTATTACTAAACTGAGAGAATATTACTAAACGGTGAGAGTATTACTAAACTTTGAGAGTATTACTAACCCGAGAGAGTATTACTAAACTGAGAGAGTGTTACTAGACTGAGATGGTATTACTCAACTGAGAGAGTATTACTAAACTGAGAGAGTGTTACTAGACTGAGAGAGTATTACTAAACTGAGAGAATATTACTAAACTGAGAGAGTCTTACTAAACTGAGAGAGTATTACTAAACCGAGAGAGTATTACTAAACTGAGAGAATATTACTAAACTGAGAGAGTATTACTAAACTGAGAGAACTGAGAGAATATTACTAAACTGAGAGAATATTACTAAACTGAGAGAGTATTACTAAACTGAGGGAGTATTACTAAACTGAGAGAATATTACTAAACTGTGAGAGTATTACTAAACTGAGAGAGTATTACTAACCCGAGAGAGTATTACTAAACTGAGAGAGTATTACTAAACTGAGAGAATATTACTAAACAGTGAGAGTATTACTAAACTAAAAGAGTATTACTAACCCGAGAGAGAATATTACTAAACTGAGAGAGTATTACTAAACTGAGAGAGTGTTACTAGACTGAGATAGTATTACTCAACTGAGAGAGTGTTACTAAACTGAGAGAATATTACTCAACGGAGAGATTATTACTCAACTGAGAGAGTGTTACTAAACTGAGAGAGTGTTACTAGACTGAGATAGTATTACTAAACTGAGAGAGTGTTGCTAGACTGAGATAGTATTACTAAACTGAGAGAGTATTACTAAACTGAGATAGTATTACTAAACTGAGAGAATATTACTAAACTGAGAGAGTATTACTAAACTGAGAGAATATTACTAAACTGAGAGAGTATTACTAAACTGAGAGAGCTGAGAGAATATTACTAAACTGAGAGAATATTACTAAACTGAGAGAGTATTACTAAACTGAGGGAGTATTACTAAACTGAGAGAATATTACTAAACTGAGAGAGTATTACTAAACTGAGAGAGTATTACTAACCCGAGAGAGTATTACTAAACTGAGAGAGTATTACTAAACTGAGAGAATATTACTAAACAGTGAGAGTATTACTAAACTAAAAGAGTATTACTAACCCGAGAGAGAATATTACTAAACTGAGAGAGTATTACTAAACTGAGAGAGTGTTACTAGACTGAGATAGTATTACTCAACTGAGAGAGTGTTACTAAACTGAGAGAATATTACTCAACGGAGAGATTATTACTCAACTGAGAGAGTGTTACTAAACTGAGAGAGTGTTACTAGACTGAGATAGTATTACTAAACTGAGAGAGTGTTGCTAGACTGAGAGAGTATTACTAAACTGAGAGAGTATTACTAAACTGAGATAGTATTACTAAACTGAGAGAATATTACTAAACTGAGAGAGTATTACTAAACTGAGAGAATATTACTAAACTGAGAGAGTATTACTAAACTGAGAGAGCTGAGAGAATATTACTAAACTGAGAGAATATTACTAAACTGAGAGAGTATTACTAAACTGAGGGAGTATTACTAAACCGAGAGAGTATTACTAACCTGAGAGAGTATTACTAAACTGAGAGAATATTACTAAACTGTGAGAGTATTACTAAACTGAGAGAGTATTACTAACCCGAGAGAGTATTACTAAACTGAGAGAGTGTTGCCTAGACTGAGATAGTATTACTCAACTTAGAGAGTATTACTAAACTGAGAGAGTATTACTAAACTGAGAGAATATTACTAAACGGTGAGAGTATTACTAAACTTTGAGAGTATTACTAACCCGAGAGAGTATTACTAAACTGAGAGAGTGTTACTAGACTGAGATGGTATTACTCAACTGAGAGAGTATTACTAAACTGAGAGAGTGTTACTAGACTGAGAGAGTATTACTAAACTGAGAGAATATTACTAAACTGAGAGAGTCTTACTAAACTGAGGGAGTATTACTAAACCGAGAGAGTATTACTAAACTGAGAGAATATTACTAAACTGAGAGAGTATTACTAAACTGAGAGAGCTGAGAGAATATTACTAAACTGAGAGTATATTACTAAACTGAGAGAGTTTTTCTAAGCTGAGGGAGTATTACTAAACCGAGAGAGTATTACTAACCTGAGAGAGTATTACTAAACTGAGAGAATATTACTAAACTGAGAGAGTATTACTAAACTGAGAGAGTATTACTAACCCGAGAGAGTATTACTCAACTTAGAGAGTATTACTAAACTGAGAGAGTGTTACTAAACTGAGAGAATATTACTAAACGGTGAGAGTATTACTAAACTGAGAGAGTATTACTAAACTGAGGGAGTATTACTAAACCGAGAGAGTATTACTAAACTGAGAGAATATTACTAAACTGAGAGAGTATTACTAAACTGAGAGAGTATTACTTAACTGAGGGAGTATTACTAAACTGAGAAAGTGTTGCTAGACTGAGATAGTATTACTAAATTGAGAGAGTATTACTAAACTGAGAGAGTATTACTAAACTGTGAGAATATTACTCAACTGAGAGATTATTACTCTATGGAGAGAATATTTCTCAACTGAGAGAGTATTACTAAACTGAGAGAGTATTACTAATTTGAGAAAGTGTTACTAAACTGAGAGAATATTACTCAACTGAGAGAGTATTACTAAACTGAGAGAGTATTACTAAACTGAGAGAGTATTACTAAACTGAGAGAGTGTTACTAGACTGAGATAGTATTACTCAACTGAGAGAGTATTACTAAACTGAGAGAGTATTACTAAACTGAGAAAGTATTACGAAACCGAGAGAGTTTTACTAAACTGAGAGAGTATTACTAAACTGAGAGAATATTACTAAACTGTGAGAGTATTACTAAACTGAGAGAGTATTTACTAACCCTAGAGAATATTACTAAACTGAGAGAATATTACTAAACTGAGAGAGTATTACTAAACTGAGAGAGTATTACTAAACTGAGAGAGTATTACTAGACTGAGAGAGTATTACTAAACTGAGAGAATATTACTAAACTGAGAGAGTCTTACTAAACTGAGGGAATATTACTAAACCGAGAGAGTATTACTAAACTGAGAGAATATTACTAAACTGAGAGAGTATTACTAAACTGAGAGAGCTGAGAGAATATTACTAAACTGAGAGTATATTACTAAACTGAGAGAGTTTTTCTAAGCTGAGGGAGTATTACTAAACCGAGAGAGTATTACTAACCTGAGAGAGTATTACTAAACTGAGAGAATATTACTAAACTGAGAGAGTATTACTAAACTGAGAGAGTATTACTAACCCAAGAGAGTATTACTAAACTGAGAGAGTATTACTAAACTGAGAGAGTGTTACTAAACTGAGAGAATATTACTAAACTGAGAGAGTATTACTAAACTGAGAGAACTGAGAGAATATTACTAAACTGAGAGAATATTACTAAACTGAGAGAGTATTACTAAACTGAGGGAGTATTACTAAACTGAGAGAATATTACTAAACTGTGAGAGTATTACTAAACTGAGAGAGTATTACTAACCCGAGAGAGTATTACTAAACTGAGAGAGTATTACTAAACTGAGAGAATATTACTAAACAGTGAGAGTATTACTAAACTAAAAGAGTATTACTAACCCGAGAGAGAATATTACTAAACTGAGAGAGTATTACTAAACTGAGAGAGTGTTACTAGACTGAGATAGTATTACTCAACTGAGAGAGTGTTACTAAACTGAGAGAATATTACTCAACGGAGAGATTATTACTCAACTGAGAGAGTGTTACTAAACTGAGAGAGTGTTACTAGACTGAGATAGTATTACTAAACTGAGAGAGTGTTGCTAGACTGAGATAGTATTACTAAACTGAGAGAGTATTACTAATGTGAGATAGTATTACTAAACTGAGAGAATATTACTAAACTGAGAGAGTATTACTAAACTGAGAGAATATTACTAAACTGAGAGAGTATTACTAAACTGAGAGAGCTGAGAGAATATTACTAAACTGAGAGAATATTACTAAACTGAGAGAGTATTACTAAACTGAGGGAGTATTACTAAACCGAGAGAGTATTACTAACCTGAGAGAGTATTACTAAACTGAGAGAATATTACTAAACTGTGAGAGTATTACTAAACTGAGAGAGTATTACTAACCCGAGAGAGTATTACTAAACTGAGAGAGTATTACTAAACTGAGAGAGTGTTGCCTAGACTGAGATAGTATTACTCAACGTAGAGAGTATTACTAAACTGAGAGAGTATTACTAAACTGAGAGAATATTACTAAACGGTGAGAGTATTACTAAACTGAGAGAGTATTACTAACCCGAGAGAGTATTACTAAACTGAGAGAGTGTTACTAGACTGAGATGGTATTACTCAACTGAGAGAGTATTACTAAACTGAGAGAGTGTTACTAGACTGAGAGAGTATTACTAAACTGAGAGAATATTACTAAACTGAGAGAGTATTACTAAACTGAGGGAGTATTACTAAACCGAGAGAGTATTACTAAACTGAGAGAATATTACTAAACTGAGAGAGTATTACTAAACTGAGAGAGCTGAGAGAATATTACTAAACTGAGAGTATATTACTAAACTGAGAGAGTATTACTAAACTGAGGGAGTATTACTAAACCGAGAGAGTATTACTAACCTGAGAGAGTATTACTAAACTGAGAGAATATTACTAAACTGAGAGAGTATTACTAAACTGAGAGAGTATTACTAACCCGAGAGAGTATTACTCAACTTAGAGAGTATTACTAAACTGAGAGAGTGTTACTAAACTGAGAGAGTGTTACTAAACTGAGAGAATATTACTAAACGGTGAGAGTATTACTAAACTGAGAGAGTATTACTAACCCGAGAGAGTATTACTAAACTGAGAGAGTATTACTAAACTGAGAGAGTGTTACTAGACTGAGATGGTATTACTCAACTGAGAGAGTATTACTAAACTGAGAGAGTGTTACTAGACTGAGAGAGTATTACTAAACGGAGAGAATATTACTAAACTGAGAGAGTATTACTAAACTGAGAGAGTATTACTAAACCGAGAGAGTATTACTAAACTGAGAGAATATTACTAAACTGAGAGAGTATTACTAAACTGAGAGAGCTGAGAGAATATTACTAAACTGAGAGTATATTACTAAACTGAGAGAGTTTTTCTAAGCTGAGGGAGTATTACTAAACCGAGAGAGTATTACTAACCTGAGAGAGTATTACTAAACTGAGAGAATATTACTAAACTGAGAGAGTATTACTAAACTGAGAGAGTATTACTAACCCGAGAGAGTATTACTAAACTGAGAGAGTATTACTAAACTGAGAGAGTGTTACTAAACTGAGAGAATATTACTAAACTGAGAGAGTATTACTAAACTGAGAGAACTGAGAGAATATTACTAAACTGAGAGAATATTACTAAACTGAGAGAGTATTACTAAACTGAGGGAGTATTACTAAACTGAGAGAATATTACTAAACTGTGAGAGTATTACTAAACTGAGAGAGTATTACTAACCCGAGAGAGTATTACTAAACTGAGAGAGTATTACTAAACTGAGAGAATATTACTAAACAGTGAGAGTATTACTAAACTAAAAGAGTATTACTAACCCGAGAGAGAATATTACTAAACTGAGAGAGTATTACTAAACTGAGAGAGTGTTACTAGACTGAGATAGTATTACTCAACTGAGAGAGTTTTACTAAACTGAGAGAATATTACTCAACGGAGAGATTATTACTCAACTGAGAGAGTGTTACTAAACTGAGAGAGTGTTACTAGACTGAGATAGTATTACTAAACTGAGAGAGTGTTGCTAGACTGAGATAGTATTACTAAACTGAGAGAGTATTACTAAACTGAGATAGTATTACTAAACTGAGAGAATATTACTAAACTGAGAGAGTATTACTAAACTGAGAGAATATTACTAAACTGAGAGAGTATTACTAAACTGAGAGAGCTGAGAGAATATTACTAAACTGAGAGAATATTACTCAACTTAGAGAGTATTACTAAACTGAGAGAGTATTACTAAACTGAGAGAATATTACTAAACGGAGAGAGTATTACTAAACTGAGAGAGTATTACTAACCCGAGAGAGTATTACTAAACTGAGAGAGTATTACTAAACTGAGAGAGTGTAACTAGACTGAGATAGTATTACTCAACTGAGAGAGTGTTACTAAACTGAGAGAATATTACTGAACGGAGAGATTATTTCTCAACTGAGAGAGTGTTACTAAACTAAGAGAGTATTACTAAACTGAGAGAGTATTACTAAACTGAGAGAGTATTACTAAACTGAGAGAATATTACTAAACTGAGAGAGTATTAAAAACTGAGAGAGTATTACTAAACTGAGAGAATATTACTAAACTGAGAGATTATTACTCTATGGAGAGAATATTTCTCAACTGAGAGAGTATTACTAAACTGAGAGAATATTACTAAACTGAGAGAGTATTACTAAACAGAGAATATTACTAAACTGAGAGAGTATTACTAAACTGAGAGAGCTGAGAGAATGTTTCTAAACTGAGAGAATATTACTAAACTGAGAGAGTATTACTTAACTGAGGGAGTATTACTAAACTGAGAGAGTGTTGCTAGACTGAGATATTATTACTAAACTGAGAGAGTATTACTAAACTGAGAGAGTATTACTAAACTGTGAGAATATTACTCAACTGAGAGATTATTACTCTATGGAGAGAATATTTCTCAACTGAGAGAGTATTACTAAACTGAGAGAGTATTACTAAAGAAAGTGTTACTAAACTGAGAGAATATTACTCAACTGAGAGAGTATTACTAAACTGAGAGAGTATTACTAAACTGAGAGAGTATTACTAAACTGAGAGAGTGTTACTAGACTGAGATAGTATTACTCAACTGAGAGAGTATTACTAAACTGAGAGAGTATTACTAAACTGAGAAAGTATTACGAAACCGAGAGAGTTTTACTAAACTGAGAGAGTATTACTAAACTGAGAGAATATTACTAAACTGTGAGAGTATTACTAAACTGAGAGAGTATTACTAACCCGAGAGAGTATTACTAAACTGAGAGAGTATTACTAAACTGAGAGAGTGTTACTAGACTGAGATGGTATTACTCAACTGAGAGAGTATTACTAAAGTGAGAGAGTGTTACTAGACTGAGAGAGTATTACTAAACTGAGAGAATATTACTAAACTGAGAGAGTCTTACTAAACTGAGAGAGTATTACTAAACTGAGAGAGTATTACTAAACTGAGAGAATATTACTAAACTGAGAGAGTATTACTAAACTGAGAGAGCTGAGAGAATATTACTAAACTGAGAGTATATTACTAAACTGAGAGAGTTTTTCTAAGCTGAGGGAGTATTACTAAACCGAGAGAGTATTACTAACCTGCGAGAGTATTACTAAACTGAGAGAATATTACTAAACTGAGAGAGTATTACTAAACTGAGAGAGTATTACTAACCCGAGAGAGTATTACTAAACTGAGAGAGTATTACTAAACTGAGAGAGTATTACTAAACTGAGAGAATATTACTAAACTGAGAGAGTATTACTAAACTGAGAGAACTGAGAGAATATTACTAAACTGAGAGAATATTACTAAACTGAGAGAGTATTACTAAACTGAGGGAGTATTACTAAACTGAGAGAATATTAGTAAACTGTGAGAGTATTACTAAACTGAGAGAGTATTACTAACCCGAGAGAGTATTACTAAACTGAGAGAGTATTACTAAACTGAGAGAATATTACTAAACGGTGAGAGTATTACTAAACTAAAAGAGTATTACTAACCCGAGAGAGAATATTACTAAACTGAGAGAGTATTACTAAACTGAGAGAGTGTTACTAGACTGAGATAGTATTACTCAACTGAGAGAGTGTTACTAAACTGAGAGAATATTACTCAACGGAGAGATTATTACTCAACTGAGAGAGTGTTACTAAACTGAGAGAGTGTTACTAGACTGAGATAGTATTACTAAACTGAGAGAGTGTTGCTAGACTGAGATAGTATTACTAAACTGAGAGAGTATTACTAAACTGAGATAGTATTACTAAACTGAGAGAATATTACTAAACTGAGAGAGTATTACTAAACTGAGAGAATATTACTAAACTGAGAGAGTATTACTAAACTGAGAGAGCTGAGAGAATATTACTAAACTGAGAGAACATTACTAAACTGAGAGAGTATTACTAAACTGAGGGAGTATTACTAAACCGAGAGAGTATTACTAACCTGAGAGAGTATTACTAAACTGAGAGAATATTACTAAACTGTGAGAGTATTACTAAACTGAGAGAGTATTACTAACCCGAGAGAGTATTAAAAACTGAGAGAGTATTACTAAACTGAGAGAATATTACTAAACTGAGAGATTATTACTCTATGGAGAGAATATTTCTCAACTGAGAGAGTATTACTAAACTGAGAGAATATTACTAAACTGAGAGAGTATTACTAAACAGAGAATATTACTAAACTGAGAGAGTATTACTAAACTGAGAGAGCTGAGAGAATGTTTCTAAACTGAGAGAATATTACTAAACTGAGAGAGTATTACTTAACTGAGGGAGTATTACTAAACTGAGAGAGTGTTGCTAGACTGAGATATTATTACTAAACTGAGAGAGTATTACTAAACTGAGAGAGTATTACTAAACTGTGAGAATATTACTCAACTGAGAGATTATTACTCTATGGAGAGAATATTTCTCAACTGAGAGAGTATTACTAAACTGAGAGAGTATTACTAATTTGAGAAAGTGTTACTAAACTGAGAGAATATTACTCAACTGAGAGAGTATTACTAAACTGAGAGAGTATTACTAAACTGAGAGAGTATTACTAAACTGAGAGAGTGTTACTAGACTGAGATAGTATTACTCAACTGAGAGAGTATTACTAAACTGAGAGAGTATTACTAAACTGAGAAAGTATTACGAAACCGAGAGATTTTTACTAAACTGAGAGAGTATTACTAAACTGAGAGAATATTACTAAACTGTGAGAGTATTACTAAACTGAGAGAGTATTTACTAACCCGAGAGAGTATTACTAAACTGAGAGAGTATTACTAAACTGAGAGAGTGTTACTAGACTGAGAGAGTATTACTAAACTGAGAGAATATTACTAAACTGAGAGAGTCTTACTAAACTGAGGGAGTATTACTAAACCGAGAGAGTATTACTAAACTGAGAGAGTCTTACTAAACTGAGGGAGTATTACTAAACCGAGAGAGTATTACTAAACTGAGAGAATATTACTAAACTGAGAGAGTATTACTAAACTGAGAGAGCTGAGAGAATATTACTAAACTGAGAGTATATTACTAAACTGAGAGAGTTTTTCTAAGCTGAGGGAGTATTACTAAACCGAGAGAGTATTACTAACCTGCGAGAGTATTACTAAACTGAGAGAATATTACTAAACTGAGAGAGTATTACTAAACTGAGAGAGTATTACTAACCCGAGAGAGTATTACTAAACTGAGAGAGTATTACTAAACTGAGAGAGTGTTACTAAACTGAGAGAATATTACTAAACTGAGAGAGTATTACTAAACTGAGAGAACTGAGAGAATATTACTAAACTGAGAGAATATTACTAAACTGAGAGAGTATTACTAAACTGAGGGAGTATTACTAAACTGAGAGAATATTACTAAACTGTGAGAGTATTACTAAACTGAGAGAGTATTACTAACCCGAGAGAGTATTACTAAACTGAGAGAGTATTACTAAACTGAGAGAATATTACTAAACGGTGAGAGTATTACTAAACTAAAAGAGTATTACTAACCCGAGAGAGAATATTACTAAACTGAGAGAGTATTACTAAACTGAGAGAGTGTTACTAGACTGAGATAGTATTACTCAACTGAGAGAGTGTTACTAAACTGAGAGAATATTACTCAACGGAGAGATTATTACTCAACTGAGAGAGTGTTACTAAACTGAGAGAGTGTTACTAGACTGAGATAGTATTACTAAACTGAGAGAGTGTTGCTAGACTGAGATAGTATTACTAAACTGAGAGAGTATTACTAAACTGAGATAGTATTACTAAACTGAGAGAATATTACTAAACTGAGAGAGTATTACTAAACTGAGAGAATATTACTAAACTGAGAGAGTATTACTAAACTGAGAGAGCTGAGAGAATATTACTAAACTGAGAGAACATTACTAAACTGAGAGAGTATTACTAAACTGAGGGAGTATTACTAAACCGAGAGAGTATTACTAACCTGAGAGAGTATTACTAAACTGAGAGAATATTACTAAACTGTGAGAGTATTACTAAACTGAGAGAGTATTACTAACCCGAGAGAGTATTAAAAACTGAGAGAGTATTACTAAACTGAGAGAATATTACTAAACTGAGAGATTATTACTCTATGGAGAGAATATTTCTCAACTGAGAGAGTATTACTAAACTGAGAGAATATTACTAAACTGAGAGAGTATTACTAAACAGAGAATATTACTAAACTGAGAGAGTATTACTAAACTGAGAGAGCTGAGAGAATGTTTCTAAACTGAGAGAATATTACTAAACTGAGAGAGTATTACTTAACTGAGGGAGTATTACTAAACTGAGAGAGTGTTGCTAGACTGAGATATTATTACTAAACTGAGAGAGTATTACTAAACTGAGAGAGTATTACTAAACTGTGAGAATATTACTCAACTGAGAGAGTATTACTCTATGGAGAGAATATTTCTCAACTGAGAGAGTATTACTAAACTGAGAGAGTATTACTAATTTGAGAAAGTGTTACTAAACTGAGAGAATATTACTCAACTGAGAGAGTATTACTAAACTGAGAGAGTATTACTAAACTGAGAGAGTATTACTAAACTGAGAGAGTGTTACTAGACTGAGATAGTATTACTCAACTGAGAGAGTATTACTAAACTGAGAGAGTATTACTAAACTGAGAAAGTATTACGAAACCGAGAGATTTTTACTAAACTGAGAGAGTATTACTAAACTGAGAGAATATTACTAAACTGTGAGAGTATTACTAAACTGAGAGAGTATTTACTAACCCGAGAGAGTATTACTAAACTGAGAGAGTATTACTAAACTGAGAGAGTGTTACTAGACTGAGAGAGTATTACTAAACTGAGAGAATATTACTAAACTGAGAGAGTCTTACTAAACTGAGGGAGTATTACTAAACCGAGAGAGTATTACTAAACTGAGAGAGTCTTACTAAACTGAGAGAGTGTTACTAAACCGAGAGAGTATTACTAAACTGAGAGAATATTACTAAACTGAGAGAGTATTACTAAACTGAGAGAGCTGAGAGAATATTACTAAACTGAGAGTATATTACTAAACTGAGAGAGTTTTTCTAAGCTGAGGGAGTATTACTAAACCGAGAGAGTATTACTAACCTGCGAGAGTATTACTAAACTGAGAGAATATTACTAAACTGAGAGAGTATTACTAAACTGAGAGAGTATTACTAACCCGAGAGAGTATTACTAAACTGAGAGAGTATTACTAAACTGAGAGAGTATTACTAAACTGAGAGAATATTACTAAACTGAGAGAGTATTACTAAACTGAGAGAACTGAGAGAATATTACTAAACTGAGAGAATATTACTAAACTGAGAGAGTATTACTAAACTGAGGGAGTATTACTAAACTGAGAGAATATTACTAAACTGTGAGAGTATTACTAAACTGAGAGAGTATTACTAACCCGAGAGAGTATTACTAAACTGAGAGAGTATTACTAAACTGAGAGAATATTACTAAACGGTGAGAGTATTACTAAACTAAAAGAGTATTACTAACCCGAGAGAGAATATTACTAAACTGAGAGAGTATTACTAAACTGAGAGAGTGTTACTAGACTGAGAGAGCTGAGAGAATATTACTAAACTGAGAGAATATTACTAAACTGAGAGAGTATTACTAAACTGAGAAAGTATTACGAAACCGAGAGAGTTTTACTAAACTGAGAGAGTATTACTAAACTGAGAGAATATTACTAAACTGTGAGAGTATTACTAAACTGAGAGAGTATTTACTAACCCGAGAGAGTATTACTAAACTGAGAGAGTATTACTAAACTGAGAGAGTGTTACTAGACTGAGATGGTATTACTCAACTGAGAGAGTATTACTAAACTGAGAGAGTGTTACTAGACTGAGAGAGTATTACTAAACTGAGAGAATATTACTAAACTGAGAGAGTCTTACTAAACTGAGGGAGTATTACTAAACCGAGAGAGTATTACTAAACTGAGAGAATATTACTAAACTGAGAGAGTATTACTAAACTGAGAGAGCTGAGAGAATATTACTAAACTGAGAGTATATTACTAAACTGAGAGAGTTTTTCTAAGCTGAGGGAGTATTACTAAACCGAGAGAGTATTACTAACCTGCGAGAGTATTACTAAACTGAGAGAATATTACTAAACTGAGAGAGTATTACTAAACTGAGAGAGTATTACTAACCCGAGAGAGTATTACTAAACTGAGAGAGTATTACTAAACTGAGAGAGTGTTACTAAACTGAGAGAATATTACTAAACTGAGAGAGTATTACTAAACTGAGAGAACTGAGAGAATATTACTAAACTGAGAGAATATTACTAAACTGAGAGAGTATTACTAAACTGAGGGAGTATTACTAAACTGAGAGAATATTACTAAACTGTGAGAGTATTACTAAACTGAGAGAGTATTACTAACCCGAGAGAGTATTACTAAACTGAGAGAGTATTACTAAACTGAGAGAATATTACTAAACGGTGAGAGTATTACTAAACTAAAAGAGTATTACTAACCCGAGAGAGAATATTACTAAACTGAGAGAGTATTACTAAACTGAGAGAGTGTTACTAGACTGAGATAGTATTACTCAACTGAGAGAGTGTTACTAAACTGAGAGAATATTACTCAACGGAGAGATTATTACTCAACTGAGAGAGTGTTACTAAACTGAGAGAGTGTTACTAGACTGAGATAGTATTACTAAACTGAGAGAGTATTACTAAACTGAGAGAGTATTACTAAACTGAGAGAGTATTACTAAACTGAGATAGTATTACTAAACTGAGAGAATATTACTAAACTGAGAGAGTATTACTAAACTGAGAGAATATTACTAAACTGAGAGAGTATTACTAAACTGAGAGAGCTGAGAGAATATTACTAAACTGAGAGAACATTACTAAACTGAGAGAGTATTACTAAACTGAGGGAGTATTACTAAACCGAGAGAGTATTACTAACCTGAGAGAGTATTACTAAACTGAGAGAATATTACTAAACTGTGAGAGTATTACTAAACTGAGAGAGTATTACTAACCCGAGAGAGTATTACTAAACTGAGAGAGTATTACTAAACTGAGAGAATATTACTAAACTGAGAGATTATTACTCTATGGAGAGAATATTTCTCAACTGAGAGAGTATTACTGAACTGAGAGAGTATTACTAAACTGAGAGAGTGTTGCTAGACTGAGATATTATTACTAAACTGAGAGAGTATTACTAAACTGAGAGAGTATTACTAAACTGTGAGAATATTACTCAACTGAGAGATTATTACTCTATGGAGAGAATATTTCTCAACTGAGAGAGTATTACTAAACTGAGAGAGTATTACTAATTTGAGAAAGTGTTACTAAACTGAGAGAATATTACTCAACTGAGAGAGTATTACTAAACTGAGAGAGTATTACTAAACTGAGAGAGTATTACTAAACTGAGAGAGTGTTACTAGACTGAGATAGTATTACTCAACTGAGAGAGTATTACTAAACTGAGAGAGTATTACTAAACTGAGAAAGTATTACGAAACCGAGAGATTTTTACTAAACTGAGAGAGTATTACTAAACTGAGAGAATATTACTAAACTGTGAGAGTATTACTAAACTGAGAGAGTATTTACTAACCCGAGAGAGTATTACTAAACTGAGAGAGTATTACTAAACTGAGAGAGTGTTACTAGACTGAGATGGTATTACTCAACTGAGAGAGTATTACTAAACTGAGAGAGTGTTACTAGACTGAGAGAGTATTACTAAACTGAGAGAATATTACTAAACTGAGAGAGTCTTACTAAACTGAGGGAGTATTACTAAACCGAGAGAGTATTACTAAACTGAGAGAATATTACTAAACTGAGAGAGTATTACTAAACTGAGAGAGCTGAGAGAATATTACTAAACTGAGAGTATATTACTAAACTGAGAGAGTTTTTCTAAGCTGAGGGAGTATTACTAAACCGAGAGAGTATTACTAACCTGCGAGAGTATTACTAAACTGAGAGAATATTACTAAACTGAGAGAGTATTACTAAACTGAGAGAGTATTACTAACCCGAGAGAGTATTACTAAACTGAGAGAGTATTACTAAACTGAGAGAGTGTTACTAAACTGAGAGAATATTACTAAACTGAGAGAGTATTACTAAACTGAGAGAACTGAGAGAATATTACTAAACTGAGAGAATATTACTAAACTGAGAGAGTATTACTAAACTGAGGGAGTATTACTAAACTGAGAGAATATTACTAAACTGTGAGAGTATTACTAAACTGAGAGAGTATTACTAACCCGAGAGAGTATTACTAAACTGAGAGAGTATTACTAAACTGAGAGAATATTACTAAACGGTGAGAGTATTACTAAACTAAAAGAGTATTACTAACCCGAGAGAGAATATTACTAAACTGAGAGAGTATTACTAAACTGAGAGAGTGTTACTAGACTGAGATAGTATTACTCAACTGAGAGAGTGTTACTAAACTGAGAGAATATTACTCAACGGAGAGATTATTACTCAACTGAGAGAGTGTTACTAAACTGAGAGAGTGTTACTAGACTGAGATAGTATTACTAAACTGAGAGAGTGTTGCTAGACTGAGATAGTATTACTAAACTGAGAGAGTATTACTAAACTGAGATAGTATTACTAAACTGAGAGAATATTACTAAACTGAGAGAGTATTACTAAACTGAGAGAATATTACTAAACTGAGAGAGTATTACTAAACTGAGAGAGCTGAGAGAATATTACTAAACTGAGAGAATATTACTAAACTGAGAGAGTATTACTAAACTGAGGGAGTATTACTAAACCGAGAGAGTATTACTAACCTGAGAGAGTATTACTAAACTGAGAGAATATTACTAAACTGTGAGAGTATTACTAAACTGAGAGAGTATTACTAACCCGAGAGAGTATTACTACTCTCTCGGGTAATACTCTCTCAGTTTAGTAATACTATCTCAGTCTAGTAACACTCTCTCAGTTTAGTAACACTCTCTCAGTTGAGTAATAATCTCTCCGTTGAGTAATATTCTCTCAGTTTAGTAACACTCTCTCAGTTGAGTAATACTATCTCAGTCTAGTAACACTCTCTCAGTTTAGTAATACTCTCTCAAACTGAGAGAGTATTACTAAACTGAGAGAGTGTTGCCTAGACTGAGATAGTATTACTCAACTGAGAGAATATTACTAAACTGTGAGAGTATTACTAAACTGAGAGAGTATTACTAACCCGAGAGAGTATTAAAAACTGAGAGAGTATTACTAAACTGAGAGAATATTACTAAACTGAGAGATTATTACTCTATGGAGAGAATATTTCTCAACTGAGAGAGTATTACTTAACTGAGGGAGTATTACTAAACTGAGAGAGTGTTGCCTAGACTGAGATAGTATTACTCAACTGAGAGAATATTACTAAACTGTGAGAGTATTACTAAACTGAGAGAGTATTACTAACCCGAGAGAGTATTAAAAACTGAGAGAGTATTACTAAACTGAGAGAATATTACTAAACTGAGAGATTATTACTCTATGGAGAGAATATTTCTCAACTGAGAGAGTATTACTTAACTGAGGGAGTATTACTAAACTGAGAGAGTGTTGCTAGACTGAGATATTATTACTAAACTGAGAGAGTATTACTAAACTGTGAGAGTATTACTATTACTCAACTGAGAGATTATTACTCTATGGAGAGAATATTTCTCAACTGAGAGAGTATTACTAAACTGAGAGAGTATTACTAATTTGAGAAAGTGTTACTAAACTGAGAGAATATTACTCAACTGAGAGAGTATTACTAAACTGAGAGAGTATTACTAAACTGAGAGAGTATTACTAAACTGAGAGAGTGTTACTAGACTGAGATAGTATTACTCAACTGAGAGAGTATTACTAAACTGAGAGAGTATTACTAAACTGAGAAAGTATTACGAAACCGAGAGATTTTTACTAAACTGAGAGAGTATTACTAAACTGAGAGAATATTACTAAACTGTGAGAGTATTACTAAACTGAGAGAGTATTTACTAACCCGAGAGAGTATTACTAAACTGAGAGAGTATTACTAAACTGAGAGAGTGTTACTAGACTGAGATGGTATTACTCAACTGAGAGAGTATTACTAAACTGAGAGAGTGTTACTAGACTGAGAGAGTATTACTAAACTGAGAGAATATTACTAAACTGAGAGAGTCTTACTAAACTGAGGGAGTATTACTAAACCGAGAGAGTATTACTAAACTGAGAGAATATTACTAAACTGAGAGAGTATTACTAAACTGAGAGAGCTGAGAGAATATTACTAAACTGAGAGTATATTACTAAACTGAGAGAGTTTTTCTAAGCTGAGGGAGTATTACTAAACCGAGAGAGTATTACTAACCTGCGAGAGTATTACTAAACTGAGAGAATATTACTAAACTGAGAGAGTATTACTAAACTGAGAGAGTATTACTAACCCGAGAGAGTATTACTAAACTGAGAGAGTATTACTAAACTGAGAGAGTGTTACTAAACTGAGAGAATATTACTAAACTGAGAGAGTATTACTAAACTGAGAGAACTGAGAGAATATTACTAAACTGAGAGAATATTACTAAACTGAGAGAGTATTACTAAACTGAGGGAGTATTACTAAACTGAGAGAATATTACTAAACTGTGAGAGTATTACTAAACTGAGAGAGTATTACTAACCCGAGAGAGTATTACTAAACTGAGAGAGTATTACTAAACTGAGAGAATATTACTAAACGGTGAGAGTATTACTAAACTAAAAGAGTATTACTAACCCGAGAGAGAATATTACTAAACTGAGAGAGTATTACTAAACTGAGAGAGTGTTACTAGACTGAGATAGTATTACTCAACTGAGAGAGTGTTACTAAACTGAGAGAATATTACTCAACGGAGAGATTATTACTCAACTGAGAGAGTGTTACTAAACTGAGAGAGTGTTACTAGACTGAGATAGTATTACTAAACTGAGAGAGTGTTGCTAGACTGAGATAGTATTACTAAACTGAGAGAGTATTACTAAACTGAGATAGTATTACTAAACTGAGAGAATATTACTAAACTGAGAGAGTATTACTAAACTGAGAGAATATTACTAAACTGAGAGAGTATTACTAAACTGAGAGAGCTGAGAGAATATTACTAAACTGAGAGAATATTACTAAACTGAGAGAGTATTACTAAACTGAGGGAGTATTACTAAACCGAGAGAGTATTACTAACCTGAGAGAGTATTACTAAACTGAGAGAATATTACTAAACTGTGAGAGTATTACTAAACTGAGAGAGTATTACTAACCCGAGAGAGTATTACTACTCTCTCGGGTAATACTCTCTCAGTTTAGTAATACTATCTCAGTCTAGCAACACTCTCTCAGTTTAGTAATACTATCTCAGTCTAGTAACACTCTCTCAGTTTAGTAACACTCTCTCAGTTGAGTAATAATCTCTCCGTTGAGTAATATTCTCTCAGTTTAGTAACACTCTCTCAGTTGAGTAATACTATCTCAGTCTAGTAACACTCTCTCAGTTTAGTAATACTCTCTCAAACTGAGAGAGTATTACTAAACTGAGAGAGTGTTGCCTAGACTGAGATAGTATTACTCAACTGAGAGAGTATTACTAAACTGAGAGAGTATTACTAAACTGAGAGAATATTACTAAACGGTGAGAGTATTACTAAACTGAGAGAGTATTACTAACCCGAGAGAGTAATACTAAACTGAGAGAGTTTTTCTAAGCTGAGGGAGTATTACTAAACCGAGAGAGTATTACTAACCTGAGAGAGTATTACTAAACTGAGAGAGTATTACTAAACTGAGAGAGTGTTACTAGACTGAGATGGTATTACTCAACTGAGAGAGTATTACTAAACTGAGAGAGTGTTACTAGACTGAGAGAGTATTACTAAACTGAGAGAATATTACTAAACTGAGAGAGTCTTACTAAACTGAGGGAGTATTACTAAACCGAGAGAGTATTACTAAACTGAGAGAATATTACTAAACTGAGAGAGTATTACTAAACTGAGAGAGCTGAGAGAATATTACTAAACTGAGAGTATATTACTAAACTGAGAGAGTTTTTCTAAGCTGAGGGAGTATTACTAAACCGAGAGAGTATTACTAACCTGCGAGAGTATTACTAAACTGAGAGAATATTACTAAACTGAGAGAGTATTACTAAACTGAGAGAGTATTACTAACCCGAGAGAGTATTACTAAACTGAGAGAGTATTACTAAACTGAGAGAGTGTTACTAAACTGAGAGAATATTACTAAACTGAGAGAGTATTACTAAACTGAGAGAACTGAGAGAATATTACTAAACTGAGAGAATATTACTAAACTGAGAGAGTATTACTAAACTGAGGGAGTATTACTAAACTGAGAGAATATTACTAAACTGTGAGAGTATTACTAAACTGAGAGAGTATTACTAACCCGAGAGAGTATTACTAAACTGAGAGAGTATTACTAAACTGAGAGAATATTACTAAACGGTGAGAGTATTACTAAACTAAAAGAGTATTACTAACCCGAGAGAGAATATTACTAAACTGAGAGAGTATTACTAAACTGAGAGAGTGTTACTAGACTGAGATAGTATTACTCAACTGAGAGAGTGTTACTAAACTGAGAGAATATTACTCAACGGAGAGATTATTACTCAACTGAGAGAGTGTTACTAAACTGAGAGAGTGTTACTAGACTGAGATAGTATTACTAAACTGAGAGAGTGTTGCTAGACTGAGATAGTATTACTAAACTGAGAGAGTATTACTAAACTGAGATAGTATTACTAAACTGAGAGAATATTACTAAACTGAGAGAGTATTACTAAACTGAGAGAATATTACTAAACTGAGAGAGTATTACTAAACTGAGAGAGCTGAGAGAATATTACTAAACTGAGAGAATATTACTAAACTGAGAGAGTATTACTAAACTGAGGGAGTATTACTAAACCGAGAGAGTATTACTAACCTGAGAGAGTATTACTAAACTGAGAGAATATTACTAAACTGTGAGAGTATTACTAAACTGAGAGAGTATTACTAACCCGAGAGAGTATTACTACTCTCTCGGGTAATACTCTCTCAGTTTAGTAATACTATCTCAGTCTAGCAACACTCTCTCAGTTTAGTAATACTATCTCAGTCTAGTAACACTCTCTCAGTTTAGTAACACTCTCTCAGTTGAGTAATAATCTCTCCGTTGAGTAATATTCTCTCAGTTTAGTAACACTCTCTCAGTTGAGTAATACTATCTCAGTCTAGTAACACTCTCTCAGTTTAGTAATACTCTCTCAAACTGAGAGAGTATTACTAAACTGAGAGAGTGTTGCCTAGACTGAGATAGTATTACTCAACTGAGAGAGTATTACTAAACTGAGAGAGTATTACTAAACTGAGAGAATATTACTAAACGGTGAGAGTATTACTAAACTGAGAGAGTATTACTAACCCGAGAGAGTAATACTAAACTGAGAGAGTTTTTCTAAGCTGAGGGAGTATTACTAAACCGAGAGAGTATTACTAACCTGAGAGAGTATTACTAAACTGAGAGAATATTACTAAACTGAGAGAGTATTACTAAACTGAGAGAGTATTACTAACCCGAGAGAGTATTACTAAACTGAGAGAGTATTACTAAACTGAGAGAGTGTTACTAAACTGAGAGAATATTACTAAACTGAGAGAGTATTACTAAACTGAGAGAACTGAGAGAATATTACTAAACTGAGAGAATATTACTAAACTGAGAGAGTATTACTAAACTGAGGGAGTATTACTAAACTGAGAGAATATTACTAAACTGTGAGAGTATTACTAAACTGAGAGAGTATTACTAACCCGAGAGAGTATTACTAAACTGAGAGAGTATTACTAAACTGAGAGAATATTACTAAACGGTGAGAGTATTACTAAACTAAAAGAGTATTACTAACCCGAGAGAGAATATTACTAAACTGAGAGAGTATTACTAAACTGAGAGAGTGTTACTAGACTGAGATAGTATTACTCAACTGAGAGAGTGTTACTAAACTGAGAGAATATTACTCAACGGAGAGATTATTACTCAACTGAGAGAGTGTTACTAAACTGAGAGAGTGTTACTAGACTGAGATAGTATTACTAAACTGAGAGAGTGTTGCTAGACTGAGATAGTATTACTAAACTGAGAGAGTATTACTAAACTGAGATAGTATTACTAAACTGAGAGAATATTACTAAACTGAGAGAGTATTACTAAACTGAGAGAATATTACTAAACTGAGAGAGTATTACTAAACTGAGAGAGCTGAGAGAATATTACTAAACTGAGAGAGTGTTACTAGACTGAGATAGTATTACTCAACTGAGAGAGTGTTACTAAACTGAGAGAATATTACTCAACGGAGAGATTATTACTCAACTGAGAGAGTGTTACTAAACTGAGAGAGTGTTACTAGACTGAGATAGTATTACTAAACTGAGAGAGTGTTGCTAGACTGAGATAGTATTACTAAACTGAGAGAGTATTATTAAACTGAGATAGTATTACTAAACTGAGAGAATATTACTAAACTGAGAGAGTATTACTAAACTGAGAGAATATTACTAAACTGAGAGAGTATTACTAAACTGAGAGAGCTGAGAGAATATTACTAAACTGAGAGAATATTACTAAACTGAGAGAGTATTACTAAACTGAGGGAGTATTACTAAACCGAGAGAGTATTACTAACCTGAGAGAGTATTACTAAACTGAGAGAATATTACTAAACTGTGAGAGTATTACTAAACTGAGAGAGTATTACTAACCCGAGAGAGTATTACTAAACTGAGAGAGTATTACTAAACTGAGAGAGTGTTGCCTAGACTGAGATAGTATTACTCAACTGAGAGAGTATTACTAAACTGAGAGAGTATTACTAAACTGAGAGAATATTACTAAACGGTGAGAGTATTACTAAACTGAGAGAGTATTACTAACCCGAGAGAGTAATACTAAACTGAGAGAGTTTTTCTAAGCTGAGGGAGTATTACTAAACCGAGAGAGTATTACTAACCTGAGAGAGTATTACTAAACTGAGAGAATATTACTAAACTGAGAGAGTATTACTAAACTGAGAGAGTATTACTAACCTGAGAGAGTATTACTAAACTGAGAGAGTATTACTAAACTGAGAGAGTGTTACTAAACTGAGAGAATATTACTAAACTGAGAGAGTATTACTAAACTGAGAGAACTGAGAGAATATTACTAAACTGAGAGAATATTACTAAACTGAGAGAGTATTACTAAACTGAGGGAGTATTACTAAACTGAGAGAATATTACTAAACTGTGAGAGTATTACTAAACTGAGAGAGTATTACTAACCCGAGAGAGTATTACTAAACTGAGAGAGTATTACTAAACTGAGAGAATATTACTAAACGGTGAGAGTATTACTAAACTAAAAGAGTATTACTAACCCGAGAGAGAATATTACTAAACTGAGAGAGTATTACTAAACTGAGAGAGTGTTACTAGACTGAGATAGTATTACTCAACTGAGAGAGTGTTACTAAACTGAGAGAATATTACTCAACGGAGAGATTATTACTCAACTGAGAGAGTGTTACTAAACTGAGAGAGTGTTACTAGACTGAGATAGTATTACTAAACTGAGAGAGTGTTGCTAGACTGAGATAGTATTACTAAACTGAGAGAGTATTACTAAACTGAGATAGTATTACTAAACTGAGAGAATATTACTAAACTGAGAGAGTATTACTAAACTGAGAGAATATTACTAAACTGAGAGAGTATTACTAAACTGAGAGAATATTACTAAACTGAGAGAGTATTACTAAACTGAGAGAGCTGAGAGAATATTACTAAACTGAGAGAATATTACTAAACTGAGAGAGTATTACTAAACTGAGGGAGTATTACTAAACTGAGAGAGTATTACTAAACTGAGAGAGCTGAGAGAATATTACTAAACTGAGAGAGTGTTACTAGACTGAGATAGTATTACTCAACTGAGAGAGTGTTACTAAACTGAGAGAATATTACTCAACGGAGAGATTATTACTCAACTGAGAGAGTGTTACTAAACTGAGAGAGTGTTACTAGACTGAGATAGTATTACTAAACTGAGAGAGTGTTGCTAGACTGAGATAGTATTACTAAACTGAGAGAGTATTACTAAACTGAGAGAGTATTACTAAACTGAGAGAATATTACTAAACTGAGAGAGTATTACTAAACTGAGAGAATATTACTAAACTGCGAGAGTATTACTAAACTGAGAGAGTGTTACTAGACTGAGATAGTATTACTAAACTGAGAGAGTATTACTAAACTGAGAGAGTATTACTAAACTGAGAGAGTATTACTAAACTGAGAGAATATTACTAAACTGAGAGAGTATTACTAAACTGAGGGAGTATTACTAAACCGAGAGATTATTACTAACCCGAGAGAGTATTACTAAACTGAGAGAGTATTACTAAACTGAGAGAGTGTTACTAGACTGAGATAGTATTACTCAACTGAGAGAGTATTACTAAACTGAGAGAGTATTACTAAACTGAGAGAATATTACTAAACGGTGAGAGTATTACTAATCTGAGAGAGTATTACTAACCCGAGAGAGTATTACTAAACTGAGAGAGTATTACTAAACTGAGAGAGTATTACTAAACTGAGAGAGTATTACTAAACCGAGAGAGTTTTACTAAACTGAGAGAGTATTACTAAACTGAGAGAATATTACTAAACTGTGAGAGTATTACTAAACTGAGAGAGTATTTACTAACCCGAGAGAGTATTTCTAAACTGAGAGAGTATTACTAAACTGAGAGAGTGTTACTAGACTGAGATGGTATTACTCAACTGAGAGAGTATTACTAAACTGAAAGAGTGTTACTAGACTGAGAGAGTATTACTAAACTGAGAGAATATTACTAAACTGAGAGAGTCTAACTAAACTGAGGGAGTATTACTAAACCGAGAGAGTATTACTAAACTGAGAGAATATTACTAAACTGAGAGAGTATTACTAAACTGAGAGAGCTGAGAGAATATTACTAAACTGAGAGAGTATTACTAAACTGAGAGAGTATTACTAAACTGAGAGAGTGTTACTAGACTGAGATGGTATTACTAAACTGAGAGAGTCTTACTAAACTGAGAGAATATTACTAAACTGAGAGAGTATTACTAAACTGAGAGAGCTGAGAGAATATTACTAAACTGAGAGAATATTACTAAACTGAGAGAGTATTACTAAACTGAGAGAGTGTTACTAAACTGAGATAGTATTACTCAACTGAGAGAGTATTACTAAACTGAGAGAATATTACTAAACGGTGAGAGTATTACTAATCTGAGAGAGTATTACTAACCCGAGAGAGTATTACTAAACTGAGAGAGTATTACTAAACTGAGAGAGTGTTACTAGACTGAGATAGTATTACTAAACCGAGAGAGTTTTACTAAACTGAGAGAGTATTACTAAACTGAGAGAATATTACTAAACTGTGAGAGTATTACTAAACTGAGAGAGTAATTACTAACCCGAGAGAGTATTACTAAACTGAGAGAGTATTACTAAACTGAGAGAGTGTTACTAGACTGAGATGGTATTACTCAACTGAGAGAGTATTACTAAACTGAGAGAGTGTTACTAGACTGAGAGAGTATTACTAAACTGAGAGAATATTACTAAACTGAGAGAGTCTAACTAAACTGAGGGAGTATTACTAAACCGAGAGAGTATTACTAAACTGAGAGAATATTACTAAACTGAGAGAGTATTACTAAACTGAGAGAGCTGAGAGAATATTACTAAACTGAGAGAATATTACTAAACTGAGAGAGTTTTTCTAAGCTGAGGGAGTATTACTAAACCGAGAGAGTATTACTAACCTGAGAGAGTATTACTAAACTGAGAGAATATTACTAAACTGTGAGAGTATTACTAAACTGAGAGAGTATTACTAACCCGAGAGAGTATTACTAAACTGAGAGAGTATTACTAAACTGAGAGAATATTACTAAACTGTGAGAGTATTACTAAACTGAGAGAGTATTTATTAACCCGAGAGAGTATTACTAAACTGAGAGAGTATTACTAAACTGAGATAGTGTTACTAGACTGAGATGGTATTACTCAACTGAGAGAGTATTACTAAACTGAGAGAGTGTTACTAGACTGAGAGAGTATTACTAAACTGAGAGAATATTACTAAACTGAGAGAGTCTTACTAAACTGAGGGAGTATTACTAAACCGAGAGAGTATTACTAAACTGAGAAAGTGTTACTAAACTGAGAGAATATTACTCAACTGAGAGAGTATTACTAAACTGAGAGAGTATTACTAAACTGAGAGAGTATTACTAAACTGAGAGAGTATTACTAAACTGTGAGAATATTACTCAACTGAGAGATTATTACTCTATGGAGAGAATATGTCTCAACTGAGAGAGTATTACTAAACTGAGAGAATATTACTAAACTGAGAGAGTATTACTAAACTGAGAGAATATTACTAAACTGAGAGAGTATTACTAAACTGAGAGAGTATTACTTAACTGAGGGAGTATTACTAAACTGAGAGAGTGTTGCTAGACTGAGATAGTATTACTAAATTGAGAGAGTATTACTAAACTGAGAGAGTATTACTAAACTGTGAGAATATTACTCAACTGAGAGATTATTACTCTATGGAGAGAATATTTCTCAACTGAGAGAGTATTACTAAACTGAGAGAGTATTACTAATTTGAGAAAGTGTTACTAAACTGAGAGAATATTACTCAACTGAGAGAGTATTACTAAACTGAGAGAGTATTACTAAACTGAGAGAGTATTACTAAACTGAGAGAGTGTTACTAGACTGAGATAGTATTACTCAACTGAGAGAGTATTACTAAACTGAGAGAGTATTACTAAACTGAGAAAGTATTACGAAACCGAGAGAGTTTTACTAAACTGAGAGGGTTTTACTAAACTGAGAGAATATTACTAAACTGTGAGAGTATTACTAAACTGAGAGAGTATTTACTAACCCTAGAGAGTATTACTAAACTGAGAGAGTATTACTAAACTGAGAGAGTGTTACTAGACTGAGATGGTATTACTCAACTGAGAGAGTATTACTAAACTGAGAGAGTATTACTTAACTGAGGGAGTATTACTAAACTGAGAGAGTGTTGCTAGACTGAGATAGTATTACTAAATTGAGAGAGTATTACTAAACTGAGAGAGTATTACTAAAATGTGAGAATATTACTCAACTGAGAGATTATTACTCTATGGAGAGAATATTTCTCAACTGAGAGAGTATTACTAAACTGAGAGAGTATTACTAATTTGAGAAAGTGTTACTAAACTGAGAGAATATTACTCAACTGAGAGAGTATTACTAAACTGAGAGAGTATTACTAAACTGAGAGAGTATTACTAAACTGAGAGAGTGTTACTAGACTGAGATAGTATTACTCAACTGAGAGAGTATTACTAAACTGAGAGAGTATTACTAAACTGAGAAAGTATTACGAAACCGAGAGAGTTTTACTAAACTGAGAGAGTTTTACTAAACTGAGAGAATATTACTAAACTGTGAGAGTATTACTAAACTGAGAGAGTATTTACTAACCCTAGAGAGTATTACTAAACTGAGAGAGTATTACTAAACTGAGAGAGTGTTACTAGACTGAGATGGTATTACTCAACTGAGAGAGTATTACTAAACTGAGAGAGTATTACTAAACTGAGAGAGTGTTACTAGACTGAGATGGTATTACTCAACTGAGAGAGTATTACTAAACTGAGAGAGTGTTACTAGACTGAGAGAGTATTACTAAACTGAGAGAATATTACTAAACTGAGAGAGTCTTACTAAACTGAGGGAGTATTACTAAACCGAGAGAGTATTACTAAACTGAGAGAATATTACTAAACTGAGAGAGTATTACTAAACTGAGAGAGCTGAGAGAATATTACTAAACTGAGAGTATATTACTAAACTGAGAGAGTTTTTCTAAGCTGAGGGAGTATTACTAAACCGAGAGAGTATTACTAACCTGAGAGAGTATTACTAAACTGAGAGAATATTACTAAACTGAGAGAATATTACTAAACTGAGAGAATATTACTAAACTGAGAGAGTATTACTAAACTGAGGGAGTATTACTAAACTGAGAGAATATTACTAAACTGTGAGAGTATTACTAAACTGAGAGAGTATTACTAACCCGAGAGAGTATTACTAAACTGAGAGAGTATTACTAAACTGAGAGAATATTACTAAACAGTGAGAGTATTACTAAACTAAAAGAGTATTACTAACCCGAGAGAGAATATTACTAAACTGAGAGAGTATTACTAAACTGAGAGAGTGTTACTAGACTGAGATAGTATTACTCAACTGAGAGAGTGTTACTAAACTGAGAGAATATTACTCAACGAGGAGATTATTACTCAACTGAGAGAGTGTTACTAAACTGAGAGAGTGTTACTAGACTGAGATAGTATTACTAAACTGAGAGAGTGTTGCTAGACTGAGATAGTATTACTAAACTGAGAGAGTATTACTAAACTGAGATAGTATTACTAAACTGAGAGAATATTACTAAACTGAGAGAGTATTACTAAACTGAGAGAATATTACTAAACTGAGAGAGTATTACTAAACTGAGAGAGCTGAGAGAATATTACTAAACTGAGAGAATATTACTAAACTGAGAGAGTATTACTAAACTGAGGGAGTATTACTAAACCGAGAGAGTATTACTAACCTGAGAGAGTATTACTAAACTGAGAGAATATTACTAAACTGTGAGAGTATTACTAAACTGAGAGAGTATTACTAACCCGAGAGAGTATTACTAAACTGAGAGAGTATTACTAAACTGAGAGAGTGTTGCCTAGACTGAGATAGTATTACTCAACTTAGAGAGTATTACTAAACTGAGAGAGTATTACTAAACTGAGAGAATATTACTAAACGGTGAGAGTATTACTAAACTGAGAGAGTATTACTAACCCGAGAGAGTATTACTAAACTGAGAGAGTGTTACTAGACTGAGATGGTATTACTCAACTGAGAGAGTATTACTAAACTGAGAGAGTGTTACTAGACTGAGAGAGTATTACTAAACTGAGAGAATATTACTAAACTGAGAGAGTCTTACTAAACTGAGGGAGTATTACTAAACCGAGAGAGTATTACTAAACTGAGAGAATATTACTAAACTGAGAGAGTATTACTAAACTGAGAGAGCTGAGAGAATATTACTAAACTGAGAGTATATTACTAAACTGAGAGAGTTTTTCTAAGCTGAGGGAGTATTACTAAACCGAGAGAGTATTACTAACCTGAGAGAGTATTACTAAACTGAGAGAATATTACTAAACTGAGAGAGTATTACTAAACTGAGAGAGTATTACTAACCCGAGAGAGTATTACTCAACTTAGAGAGTATTACTAAACTGAGAGAGTGTTACTAAACTGAGAGAATATTACTAAACGGTGAGAGTATTACTAAACTGAGAGAGTATTACTAACCCGAGAGAGTATTACTAAACTGAGAGAGTATTACTAAACTGAGAGAGTGTTACTAGACTGAGATGGTATTACTCAACTGAGAGAGTATTACTAAACTGAGAGAGTCTTACTAAACTGAGGGAGTATTACTAAACCGAGAGAGTATTACTAAACTGAGAGAATATTACTAAACTGAGAGAGTATTACTAAACTGAGAGAGTATTACTTAACTGAGGGAGAATTACTAAACTGAGAGAGTGTTGCTAGACTGAGATAGTATTACTAAATTGAGAGAGTATTACTAAACTGAGAGAGTATTACTAAACTGTGAGAATATTACTCAACTGAGAGATTATTACTCTATGGAGAGAATATTTCTCAACTGAGAGAGTATTACTAAACTGAGAGAGTATTACTAATTTGAGAAAGTGTTACTAAACTGAGAGAATATTACTCAACTGAGAGAGTATTACTAAACTGAGAGAGTATTACTTAACTGAGGGAGTATTACTAAACTGAGAGAGTGTTGCTAGACTGAGATAGTATTACTAAATTGAGAGAGTATTACTAAACTGGGAGAGTATTACTAAACTGAGAGAGTATTACTAAACTGAGAGAGTATTACTAAACTGAGAGAGTATTACTAAACTGAGAGAGTATTACTAAACTGAGAGAATATTACTAAACTGAGAGAGTCTTACTAAACTGAGGGAGTATTACTAAACCGAGAGAGTATTACTAAACTGAGAGAATATTACTAAACTGAGAGAGTATTACTAAACTGAGAGAGCTGAGAGAATATTACTAAACTGAGAGAGTATTACTAAACTGAGAGAGTTTTTCTAAGCTGAGGGAGTATTACTAAACCGAGAGAGTATTACTAACCTGAGAGAGTATTACTAAACTGAGAGAATATTACTAAACTGAGAGAGTATTACTAAACTGAGAGAGTATTACTAACCCAAGAGAGTATTACTAAACTGAGAGAGTATTACTAAACTGAGAGAGTGTTACTAAACTGAGAGAATATTACTAAACTGAGAGAGTATTACTAAACTGAGAGAACTGAGAGAATATTACTAAACTGAGAGAATATTACTAAACTGAGAGAGTATTACTAAACTGAGGGAGTATTACTAAACTGAGAGAATATTACTAAACTGTGAGAGTATTACTAAACTGAGAGAGTATTACTAACCCGAGAGAGTATTACTAAACTGAGAGAGTATTACTAAACTGAGAGAATATTACTAAACAGTGAGAGTATTACTAAACTAAAAGAGTATTACTAACCCGAGAGAGAATATTACTAAACTGAGAGAGTATTACTAAACTGAGAGAGTGTTACTAGACTGAGATAGTATTACTCAACTGAGAGAGTGTTACTAAACTGAGAGAATATTACTCAACGGAGAGATTATTACTCAACTGAGAGAGTGTTACTAAACTGAGAGAGTGTTACTAGACTGAGATAGTATTACTAAACTGAGAGAGTGTTGCTAGACTGAGATAGTATTACTAAACTGAGAGAGTATTACTAAACTGAGATAGTATTACTAAACTGAGAGAATATTACTAAACTGAGAGAGTATTACTAAACTGAGAGAATATTACTAAACTGAGAGAGTATTACTAAACTGAGAGAGCTGAGAGAATATTACTAAACTGAGAGAATATTACTAAACTGAGAGAGTATTACTAAACTGAGGGAGTATTACTAAACCGAGAGAGTATTACTAACCTGAGAGAGTATTACTAAACTGAGAGAATATTACTAAACTGTGAGAGTATTACTAAACTGAGAGAGTATTACTAACCCGAGAGAGTATTACTAAACTGAGAGAGTGTTGCCTAGACCGAGATAGTATTACACAACTTAGAGAGTATTACTAAACTGAGAGAGTATTACTAAACTGAGAGAATATTACTAAACGGTGAGAGTATTACTAAACTTTGAGAGTATTACTAACCCGAGAGAGTATTACTAAACTGAGAGAGTGTTACTAGACTGAGATGGTATTACTCAACTGAGAGAGTATTACTAAACTGAGAGAGTGTTACTAGACTGAGAGAGTATTACTAAACTGAGAGAATATTACTAAACTGAGAGAGTCTTACTAAACTGAGGGAGTATTACTAAACCGAGAGAGTATTACTAAACTGAGAGAATATTACTAAACTGAGAGAGTATTACTAAACTGAGAGAGCTGAGAGAATATTACTAAACTGAGAGTATATTACTAAACTGAGAGAGTTTTTCTAAGCTGAGGGAGTATTACTAAACCGAGAGAGTATTACTAACCTGAGAGAGTATTACTAAACTGAGAGAATATTACTAAACTGAGAGAGTATTACTAAACTGAGAGAGTATTACTAACCCGAGAGAGTATTACTCAACTTAGAGAGTATTACTAAACTGAGAGAGTGTTACTAAACTGAGAGAATATTACTAAACGGTGAGAGTATTACTAAACTGAGAGAGTATTACTAAACTGAGGGAGTATTACTAAACCGAGAGAGTATTACTAAACTGAGAGAATATTACTAAACTGAGAGAGTATTACTAAACTGAGAGAGTATTACTTAACTGAGGGAGTATTACTAAACTGAGAGAGTGTTGCTAGACTGAGATAGTATTACTAAATTGAGAGAGTATTACTAAACTGAGAGAGTATTACTAAACTGTGAGAATATTACTCAACTGAGAGATTATTACTCTATGGAGAGAATATTTCTCAACTGAGAGAGTATTACTAAACTGAGAGAGTATTACTAATTTGAGAAAGTGTTACTAAACTGAGAGAATATTACTCAACTGAGAGAGTATTACTAAACCGAGAGAGTTTTACTAAACTGAGAGAGTATTACTAAACTGAGAGAATATTACTAAACTGTGAGAGTATTACTAAACTGAGAGAGTATTTACTAACCCGAGAGAGTATTTCTAAACTGAGAGAGTATTACTAAACTGAGAGAGTGTTACTAGACTGAGATGGTATTACTCAACTGAGAGAGTATTACTAAACTGAAAGAGTGTTACTAGACTGAGAGAGTATTACTAAACTGAGAGAATATTACTAAACTGAGAGAGTCTAACTAAACTGAGGGAGTATTACTAAACCGAGAGAGTATTACTAAACTGAGAGAATATTACTAAACTGAGAGAGTATTACTAAACTGAGAGAGCTGAGAGAATATTACTAAACTGAGAGAGTATTACTAAACTGAGAGAGTATTACTAAACTGAGAGAGTGTTACTAGACTGAGATGGTATTACTAAACTGAGAGAGTCTTACTAAACTGAGAGAATATTACTAAACTGAGAGAATATTACTAAACTGAGAGAGCTGAGAGAATATTACTAAACTGAGAGAATATTACTAAACTGAGAGAGTATTACTAAACTGAGAGAGTGTTACTAAACTGAGATAGTATTACTCAACTGAGAGAGTATTACTAAACTGAGAGAATATTACTAAACGGTGAGAGTATTACTAATCTGAGAGAGTATTACTAACCCGAGAGAGTATTACTAAACTGAGAGAGTATTACTAAACTGAGAGAGTGTTACTAGACTGAGATAGTATTACTAAACCGAGAGAGTTTTACTAAACTGAGAGAGTATTACTAAACTGAGAGAATATTACTAAACTGTGAGAGTATTACTAAACTGAGAGAGTAATTACTAACCCGAGAGAGTATTACTAAACTGAGAGAGTATTACTAAACTGAGAGAGTGTTACTAGACTGAGATGGTATTACTCAACTGAGAGAGTATTACTAAACTGAGAGAGTGTTACTAGACTGAGAGAGTATTACTAAACTGAGAGAATATTACTAAACTGAGAGAGTCTAACTAAACTGAGGGAGTATTACTAAACCGAGAGAGTATTACTAAACTGAGAGAATATTACTAAACTGAGAGAGTATTACTAAACTGAGAGAGCTGAGAGAATATTACTAAACTGAGAGAATATTACTAAACTGAGAGAGTTTTTCTAAGCTGAGGGAGTATTACTAAACCGAGAGAGTATTACTAACCTGAGAGAGTATTACTAAACTGAGAGAATAGTACTAAACTGTGAGAGTATTACTAAACTGAGAGAGTATTACTAACCCGAGAGAGTATTACTAAACTGAGAGAGTATTACTAAACTGAGAGAATATTACTAAACTGTGAGAGTATTACTAAACTGAGAGAGTATTTATTAACCCGAGAGAGTATTACTAAACTGAGAGAGTATTACTAAACTGAGATAGTGTTACTAGACTGAGATGGTATTACTCAACTGAGAGAGTATTACTAAACTGAGAGAGTGTTACTAGACTGAGAGAGTATTACTAAACTGAGAGAATATTACTAAACTGAGAGAGTCTTACTAAACTGAGAGAGTATTACTAAACCGAGAGAGTATTACTAAACTGAGAGAGTGTTACTAAACTGAGAGAATATTACTCAACTGAGAGAGTATTACTAAACTGAGAGAGTATTACTAAACTGAGAGAGTATTACTAAACTGAGAGAGTATTACTAAACTGTGAGAATATTACTCAACTGAGAGATTATTACTCTATGGAGAGAATATGTCTCAACTGAGAGAGTATTACTAAACTGAGAGAATATTACTAAACTGAGAGAGTATTACTAAACTGAGAGAATATTACTAAACTGAGAGAGTATTACTAAACTGAGAGAGTATTACTTAACTGAGGGAGTATTACTAAACTGAGAGAGTGTTGCTAGACTGAGATAGTATTACTAAATTGAGAGAGTATTACTAAACTGAGAGAGTATTACTAAACTGTGAGAATATTACTCAACTGAGAGATTATTACTCTATGGAGAGAATATTTCTCAACTGAGAGAGTATTACTAAACTGAGAGAGTATTACTAATTTGAGAAAGTGTTACTAAACTGAGAGAATATTACTCAACTGAGAGAGTATTACTAAACTGAGAGAGTATTACTAAACTGAGAGAGTATTACTAAACTGAGAGAGTGTTACTAGACTGAGATAGTATTACTCAACTGAGAGAGTATTACTAAACTGAGAGAGTATTACTAAACTGAGAAAGTATTACGAAACCGAGATAGTTTTACTAAACTGAGAGGGTTTTACTAAACTGAGAGAATATTACTAAACTGTGAGAGTATTACTAAACTGAGAGAGTATTTACTAACCCTAGAGAGTATTACTAAACTGAGAGAGTATTACTAAACTGAGAGAGTGTTACTAGACTGAGATGGTATTACTCAACTGAGAGAGTATTACTAAACTGAGAGAGTATTACTTAACTGAGGGAGTATTACTAAACTGAGAGAGTGTTGCTAGACTGAGATAGTATTACTAAATTGAGAGAGTATTACTAAACTGAGAGAGTATTACTAAACTGTGAGAATATTACTCAACTGAGAGATTATTACTCTATGGAGAGAATATTTCTCAACTGAGAGAGTATTACTAAACTGAGAGAGTATTACTAATTTGAGAAAGTGTTACTAAACTGAGAGAATATTACTCAACTGAGAGAGTATTACTAAACTGAGAGAGTATTACTAAACTGAGAGAGTATTACTAAACTGAGAGAGTGTTACTAGACTGAGATAGTATTACTCAACTGAGAGAGTATTACTAAACTGAGAGAGTATTACTAAACTGAGAAAGTATTACGAAACCGAGAGAGTTTTACTAAACTGAGAGAGTTTTACTAAACTGAGAGAATATTACTAAACTGTGAGAGTATTACTAAACTGAGAGAGTATTTACTAACCCTAGAGAGTATTACTAAACTGAGAGAGTATTACTAAACTGAGAGAGTGTTACTAGACTGAGATGGTATTACTCAACTGAGAGAGTATTACTAAACTGAGAGAGTATTACTAAACTGAGAGAGTGTTACTAGACTGAGATGGTATTACTCAACTGAGAGAGTATTACTAAACTGAGAGAGTGTTACTAGACTGAGAGAGTATTACTAAACTGAGAGAATATTACTAAACTGAGAGAGTCTTACTAAACTGAGGGAGTATTACTAAACCGAGAGAGTATTACTAAACTGAGAGAATATTACTAAACTGAGAGAGTATTACTAAACTGAGAGAGCTGAGAGAATATTACTAAACTGAGAGTATATTACTAAACTGAGAGAGTTTTTCTAAGCTGAGGGAGTATTACTAAACCGAGAGAGTATTACTAACCTGAGAGAGTATTACTAAACTGAGAGAATATTACTAAACTGAGAGAATATTACTAAACTGAGAGAATATTACTAAACTGAGAGAGTATTACTAAACTGAGGGAGTATTACTAAACTGAGAGAATATTACTAAACTGTGAGAGTATTACTAAACTGAGAGAGTATTACTAACCCGAGAGAGTATTACTTAACTGAGAGAGTATTACTAAACTGAGAGAGTATTACTAGACTGAGATAGTATTACTCAACTGAGAGAGTATTACTAAACTGAGAGAGTATTACTAAACTGAGAGAGTATTACTAAACTGAGAGAGTGTTACTAGACTGAGATAGTATTACTCAACTGAGAGAGTGTTACTAAACTGAGAGAATATTACTCAACGGAGAGATTATTACTCAACTGAGAGAGTGTTACTAAACTGAGAGAGTGTTACTAGACTGAGATAGTATTACTAAACTGAGAGAGTGTTGCTAGACTGAGATAGTATTACTAAACTGAGAGAGTATTACTAAACTGAGATAGTATTACTAAACTGAGAGAATATTACTAAACTGAGAGAGTATTACTAAACTGAGAGAATATTACTAAACTGAGAGAGTATTACTAAACTGAGAGAGCTGAGAGAATATTACTAAACTGAGAGAATATTACTAAACTGAGAGAGTATTACTAAACTGAGGGAGTATTACTAAACCGAGAGAGTATTACTAACCTGAGAGAGTATTACTAAACTGAGAGAATATTACTAAACTGTGAGAGTATTACTAAACTGAGAGAGTATTACTAACCCGAGAGAGTATTACTAAACTGAGAGAGTATTACTAAACTGAGAGAGTGTTGCCTAGACTGAGATAGTATTACTCAACTTAGAGAGTATTACTAAACTGAGAGAGTATTACTAAACTGAGAGAATATTACTAAACGGTGAGAGTATTACTAAACTGAGAGAGTATTACTAACCCGAGAGAGTATTACTAAACTGAGAGAGTGTTACTAGACTGAGATGGTATTACTCAACTGAGAGAGTATTACTAAACTGAGAGAGTGTTACTAGACTGAGAGAGTATTACTAAACTGAGAGAATATTACTAAACTGAGAGAGTCTTACTAAACTGAGGGAGTATTACTAAACCGAGAGAGTATTACTAAACTGAGAGAATATTACTAAACTGAGAGAGTATTACTAAACTGAGAGAGCTGAGAGAATATTACTAAACTGAGAGTATATTACTAAACTGAGAGAGTTTTTCTAAGCTGAGGGAGTATTACTAAACCGAGAGAGTATTACTAACCTGAGAGAGTATTACTAAACTGAGAGAATATTACTAAACTGAGAGAGTATTACTAAACTGAGAGAGTATTACTAACCCGAGAGAGTATTACTCAACTTAGAGAGTATTACTAAACTGAGAGAGTGTTACTAAACTGAGAGAATATTACTAAACGGTGAGAGTATTACTAAACTGAGAGAGTATTACTAACCCGAGAGAGTATTACTAAACTGAGAGAGTATTACTAAACTGAGAGAGTGTTACTAGACTGAGATGGTATTACTCAACTGAGAGAGTATTACTAAACTGAGAGAGTCTTACTAAACTGAGGGAGTATTACTAAACCGAGAGAGTATTACTAAACTGAGAGAATATTACTAAACTGAGAGAGTATTACTAAACTGAGAGAGTATTACTTAACTGAGGGAGAATTACTAAACTGAGAGAGTGTTGCTAGACTGAGATAGTATTACTAAATTGAGAGAGTATTACTAAACTGAGAGAGTATTACTAAACTGTGAGAATATTACTCAACTGAGAGATTATTACTCTATGGAGAGAATATTTCTCAACTGAGAGAGTATTACTAAACTGAGAGAGTATTACTAATTTGAGAAAGTGTTACTAAACTGAGAGAATATTACTCAACTGAGAGAGTATTACTAAACTGAGAGAGTATTACTTAACTGAGGGAGTATTACTAAACTGAGAGAGTGTTGCTAGACTGAGATAGTATTACTAAATTGAGAGAGTATTACTAAACTGAGAGAGTATTACTAAACTGAGAGAGTATTACTAAACTGAGAGAGTATTACTAAACTAAGAGAGTATTACTAAACTGAGAGAGTATTACTAAACTGAGAGAATATTACTAAACTGAGAGAGTCTTACTAAACTGAGGGAGTATTACTAAACCGAGAGAGTATTACTAAACTGAGAGAATATTACTAAACTGAGAGAGTATTACTAAACTGAGAGAGCTGAGAGAATATTACTAAACTGAGAGAGTATTACTAAACTGAGAGAGTTTTTCTAAGCTGAGGGAGTATTACTAAACCGAGAGAGTATTACTAAACTGAGGGAGTATTACTAAACTGAGAGAATATTACTAAACTGAGAGTATATTACTAAACTGAGAGAGTTTTTCTAAGCTGAGGGAGTATTACTAAACCGAGAGAGTATTACTAACCTGAGAGAGTATTACTAAACTGAGAGAATATTACTAAACTGAGAGAGTATTACTAAACTGAGAGAGTATTACTAACCCGAGAGAGTATTACTCAACTTAGAGAGTATTACTAAACTGAGAGAGTGTTACTAAACTGAGAGAATATTACTAAACGGTGAGAGTATTACTAAACTGAGAGAGTATTACTAACCCGAGAGAGTATTACTAAACTGAGAGAGTATTACTAAACTGAGAGAGTGTTACTAGACTGAGATGGTATTACTCAACTGAGAGAGTATTACTAAACTGAGAGAGTCTTACTAAACTGAGGGAGTATTACTAAACCGAGAGAGTATTACTAAACTGAGAGAATATTACTAAACTGAGAGAGTATTACTAAACTGAGAGAGTATTACTTAACTGAGGGAGAATTACTAAACTGAGAGAGTGTTGCTAGACTGAGATAGTATTACTAAATTGAGAGAGTATTACTAAACTGAGAGAGTATTACTAAACTGTGAGAATATTACTCAACTGAGAGATTATTACTCTATGGAGAGAATATTTCTCAACTGAGAGAGTATTACTAAACTGAGAGAGTATTACTAATTTGAGAAAGTGTTACTAAACTGAGAGAATATTACTCAACTGAGAGAGTATTACTAAACTGAGAGAGTATTACTTAACTGAGGGAGTATTACTAAACTGAGAGAGTGTTGCTAGACTGAGATAGTATTACTAAATTGAGAGAGTATTACTAAACTGGGAGAGTATTACTAAACTGAGAGAGTATTACTAAACTGAGAGAGTATTACTAACCTAAGAGAGTATTACTAAACTGAGAGAGTATTACTAAACTGAGAGAATATTACTAAACTGAGAGAGTCTTACTAAACTGAGGGAGTATTACTAAACCGAGAGAGTATTACTAAACTGAGAGAATATTACTAAACTGAGAGAGTATTACTAAACTGAGAGAGCTGAGAGAATATTACTAAACTGAGAGAGTATTACTAAACTGAGAGAGTTTTTCTAAGCTGAGGGAGTATTACTAAACCGAGAGAGTATTACTAACCTGAGAGAGTATTACTAAACTGAGAGAATATTACTAAACTGAGAGAGTATTACTAAACTGAGAGAGTATTACTAACCCAAGAGAGTATTACTAAACTGAGAGAGTATTACTAAACTGAGAGAGTGTTACTAAACTGAGAGAATATTACTAAACTGAGAGAGTATTACTAAACTGAGAGAACTGAGAGAATATTACTAAACTGAGAGAATATTACTAAACTGAGAGAGTATTACTAAACTGAGGGAGTATTACTAAACTGAGAGAATATTACTAAACTGTGAGAGTATTACTAAACTGAGAGAGTATTACTAACCCGAGAGAGTATTACTAAACTGAGAGAGTATTACTAAACTGAGAGAATATTACTAAACAGTGAGAGTATTACTAAACTAAAAGAGTATTACTAACCCGAGAGAGAATATTACTAAACTGAGAGAGTATTACTAAACTGAGAGAGTGTTACTAGACTGAGATAGTATTACTCAACTGAGAGAGTGTTACTAAACTGAGAGAATATTACTCAACGGAGAGAGTATTACTAAACTGAGAGAGTGTTACTAGACTGAGATGGTATTACTCAACTGAGAGAGTATTACTAAACTGAGAGAGTATTACTAAACTGAGAGAGTGTTACTAGACTGAGATGGTATTACTCAACTGAGAGAGTATTACTAAACTGAGAGAGTGTTACTAGACTGAGAGAGTATTACTAAACTGAGAGAATATTACTAAACTGAGAGAGTCTTACTAAACTGAGGGAGTATTACTAAACCGAGAGAGTATTACTAAACTGAGAGAATATTACTAAACTGAGAGAGTATTACTAAACTGAGAGAGCTGAGAGAATATTACTAAACTGAGAGTATATTACTAAACTGAGAGAGTTTTTCTAAGCTGAGGGAGTATTACTAAACCGAGAGAGTATTACTAACCTGAGAGAGTATTACTAAACTGAGAGAATATTACTAAACTGAGAGAATATTACTAAACTGAGAGAATATTACTAAACTGAGAGAGTATTACTAAACTGAGGGAGTATTACTAAACTGAGAGAATATTACTAAACTGTGAGAGTATTACTAAACTGAGAGAGTATTACTAACCCGAGAGAGTATTACTTAACTGAGAGAGTATTACTAAACTGAGAGAATATTACTAAACAGTGAGAGTATTACTAAACTAAAAGAGTATTACTAACCCGAGAGAGAATATTACTAAACTGAGAGAGTATTACTAAACTGAGAGAGTGTTACTAGACTGAGATAGTATTACTCAACTGAGAGAGTGTTACTAAACTGAGAGAATATTACTCAACGGAGAGATTATTACTCAACTGAGAGAGTGTTACTAAACTGAGAGAGTGTTACTAGACTGAGATAGTATTACTAAACTGAGAGAGTGTTGCTAGACTGAGATAGTATTACTAAACTGAGAGAGTATTACTAAACTGAGATAGTATTACTAAACTGAGAGAATATTACTAAACTGAGAGAGTATTACTAAACTGAGAGAATATTACTAAACTGAGAGAGTATTACTAAACTGAGAGAGCTGAGAGAATATTACTAAACTGAGAGAATATTACTAAACTGAGAGAGTATTACTAAACTGAGGGAGTATTACTAAACCGAGAGAGTATTACTAACCTGAGAGAGTATTACTAAACTGAGAGAATATTACTAAACTGTGAGAGTATTACTAAACTGAGAGAGTATTACTAACCCGAGAGAGTATTACTAAACTGAGAGAGTATTACTAAACTGAGAGAGTGTTGCCTAGACTGAGATAGTATTACTCAACTTAGAGAGTATTACTAAACTGAGAGAGTATTACTAAACTGAGAGAATATTACTAAACGGTGAGAGTATTACTAAACTGAGAGAGTATTACTAACCCGAGAGAGTATTACTAAACTGAGAGAGTGTTACTAGACTGAGATGGTATTACTCAACTGAGAGAGTATTACTAAACTGAGAGAGTGTTACTAGACTGAGAGAGTATTACTAAACTGAGAGAATATTACTAAACTGAGAGAGTCTTACTAAACTGAGGGAGTATTACTAAACCGAGAGAGTATTACTAAACTGAGAGAATATTACTAAACTGAGAGAGTATTACTAAACTGAGAGAGCTGAGAGAATATTACTAAACTGAGAGTATATTACTAAACTGAGAGAGTTTTTCTAAGCTGAGGGAGTATTACTAAACCGAGAGAGTATTACTAACCTGAGAGAGTATTACTAAACTGAGAGAATATTACTAAACTGAGAGAGTATTACTAAACTGAGAGAGTATTACTAACCCGAGAGAGTATTACTCAACTTAGAGAGTATTACTAAACTGAGAGAGTGTTACTAAACTGAGAGAATATTACTAAACGGTGAGAGTATTACTAAACTGAGAGAGTATTACTAACCCGAGAGAGTATTACTAAACTGAGAGAGTATTACTAAACTGAGAGAGTGTTACTAGACTGAGATGGTATTACTCAACTGAGAGAGTATTACTAAACTGAGAGAGTCTTACTAAACTGAGGGAGTATTACTAAACCGAGAGAGTATTACTAAACTGAGAGAATATTACTAAACTGAGAGAGTATTACTAAACTGAGAGAGTATTACTTAACTGAGGGAGAATTACTAAACTGAGAGAGTGTTGCTAGACTGAGATAGTATTACTAAATTGAGAGAGTATTACTAAACTGAGAGAGTATTACTAAACTGTGAGAATATTACTCAACTGAGAGATTATTACTCTATGGAGAGAATATTTCTCAACTGAGAGAGTATTACTAAACTGAGAGAGTATTACTAATTTGAGAAAGTGTTACTAAACTGAGAGAATATTACTCAACTGAGAGAGTATTACTAAACTGAGAGAGTATTACTTAACTGAGGGAGTATTACTAAACTGAGAGAGTGTTGCTAGACTGAGATAGTATTACTAAATTGAGAGAGTATTACTAAACTGGGAGAGTATTACTAAACTGAGAGAGTATTACTAAACTGAGAGAGTATTACTAACCTAAGAGAGTATTACTAAACTGAGAGAGTATTACTAAACTGAGAGAATATTACTAAACTGAGAGAGTCTTACTAAACTGAGGGAGTATTACTAAACCGAGAGAGTATTACTAAACTGAGAGAATATTACTAAACTGAGAGAGTATTACTAAACTGAGAGAGCTGAGAGAATATTACTAAACTGAGAGAGTATTACTAAACTGAGAGAGTTTTTCTAAGCTGAGGGAGTATTACTAAACCGAGAGAGTATTACTAACCTGAGAGAGTATTACTAAACTGAGAGAATATTACTAAACTGAGAGAGTATTACTAAACTGAGAGAGTATTACTAACCCAAGAGAGTATTACTAAACTGAGAGAGTATTACTAAACTGAGAGAGTGTTACTAAACTGAGAGAATATTACTAAACTGAGAGAGTATTACTAAACTGAGAGAACTGAGAGAATATTACTAAACTGAGAGAATATTACTAAACTGAGAGAGTATTACTAAACTGAGGGAGTATTACTAAACTGAGAGAATATTACTAAACTGTGAGAGTATTACTAAACTGAGAGAGTATTACTAACCCGAGAGAGTATTACTAAACTGAGAGAGTATTACTAAACTGAGAGAATATTACTAAACAGTGAGAGTATTACTAAACTAAAAGAGTATTACTAACCCGAGAGAGAATATTACTAAACTGAGAGAGTATTACTAAACTGAGAGAGTGTTACTAGACTGAGATAGTATTACTCAACTGAGAGAGTGTTACTAAACTGAGAGAATATTACTCAACGGAGAGATTATTACTCAACTGAGAGAGTGTTACTAAACTGAGAGAGTGTTACTAGACTGAGATAGTATTACTAAACTGAGAGAGTGTTGCTAGACTGAGATAGTATTACTAAACTGAGAGAGTATTACTAAACTGAGATAGTATTACTAAACTGAGAGAATATTACTAAACTGAGAGAGTATTACTAAACTGAGAGAATATTACTAAACTGAGAGAGTATTACTAAACTGAGAGAGCTGAGAGAATATTACTAAACTGAGAGAATATTACTAAACTGAGAGAGTATTACTAAACTGAGGGAGTATTACTAAACCGAGAGAGTATTACTAACCTGAGAGAGTATTACTAAACTGAGAGAATATTACTAAACTGTGAGAGTATTACTAAACTGAGAGAGTATTACTAACCCGAGAGAGTATTACTAAACTGAGAGAGTGTTGCCTAGACTGAGATAGTATTACTCAACTTAGAGAGTATTACTAAACTGAGAGAGTATTACTAAACTGAGAGAATATTACTAAACGGTGAGAGTATTACTAAACTTTGAGAGTATTACTAACCCGAGAGAGTATTACTAAACTGAGAGAGTGTTACTAGACTGAGATGGTATTACTCAACTGAGAGAGTATTACTAAACTGAGAGAGTGTTACTAGACTGAGAGAGTATTACTAAACTGAGAGAATATTACTAAACTGAGAGAGTCTTACTAAACTGAGGGAGTATTACTAAACCGAGAGAGTATTACTAAACTGAGAGAATATTACTAAACTGAGAGAGTATTACTAAACTGAGAGAGCTGAGAGAATATTACTAAACTGAGAGTATATTACTAAACTGAGAGAGTTTTTCTAAGCTGAGGGAGTATTACTAAACCGAGAGAGTATTACTAACCTGAGAGAGTATTACTAAACTGAGAGAATATTACTAAACTGAGAGAGTATTACTAAACTGAGAGAGTATTACTAACCCGAGAGAGTATTACTCAACTTAGAGAGTATTACTAAACTGAGAGAGTGTTACTAAACTGAGAGAATATTACTAAACGGTGAGAGTATTACTAAACTGAGAGAGTATTACTAAACTGAGGGAGTATTACTAAACCGAGAGAGTATTACTAAACTGAGAGAATATTACTAAACTGAGAGAGTATTACTAAACTGAGAGAGTATTACTTAACTGAGGGAGTATTACTAAACTGAGAGAGTGTTGCTAGACTGAGATAGTATTACTAAATTGAGAGAGTATTACTAAACTGAGAGAGTATTACTAAACTGTGAGAATATTACTCAACTGAGAGATTATTACTCTATGGAGAGAATATTTCTCAACTGAGAGAGTATTACTAAACTGAGAGAGTATTACTAATTTGAGAAAGTGTTACTAAACTGAGAGAATATTACTCAACTGAGAGAGTATTACTAAACTGAGAGAGTATTACTAAACTGAGAGAGTATTACTAAACTGAGAGAGTGTTACTAGACTGAGATAGTATTACTCAACTGAGAGAGTATTACTAAACTGAGAGAGTATTACTAAACTGAGAAAGTATTACGAAACCGAGAGAGTTTTACTAAACTGAGAGAGTTTTACTAAACTGAGAGAATATTACTAAACTGTGAGAGTATTACTAAACTGAGAGAGTATTTACTAACCCTAGAGAATATTACTAAACTGAGAGAGTATTACTAAAATGAGAGAGTGTTACTAGACTGAGATGGTATTACTCAACTGAGAGAGTATTACTAAACTGAGAGAGTGTTACTAGACTGAGAGAGTATTACTAAACTGAGAGAATATTACTAAACTGAGAGAGTCTTACTAAACTGAGAGAATATTACTAAACCGAGAGAGTATTACTAAACTGAGAGAATATTACTAAACTGAGAGAGTATTACTAAACTGAGAGAGCTGAGAGAATATTACTAAACTGAGAGTATATTACTAAACTGAGAGAGTTTTTCTAAGCTGAGGGAGTATTACTAAACCGAGAGAGTATTACTAACCTGAGAGAGTATTACTAAACTGAGAGAATATTACTAAACTGAGAGAGTATTACTAAACTGAGAGAGTATTACTAACCCAAGAGAGTATTACTAAACTGAGAGAGTATTACTAAACTGAGAGAGTGTTACTAAACTGAGAGAATATTACTAAACTGAGAGAGTATTACTAAACTGAGAGAACTGAGAGAATATTACTAAACTGAGAGAATATTACTAAACTGAGAGAGTATTACTAAACTGAGGGAGTATTACTAAACTGAGAGAATATTACTAAACTGTGAGAGTATTACTAAACTGAGAGAGTATTACTAACCCGAGAGAGTATTACTAAACTGAGAGAGTATTACTAAACTGAGAGAATATTACTAAACAGTGAGAGTATTACTAAACTAAAAGAGTATTACTAACCCGAGAGAGAATATTACTAAACTGAGAGAGTATTACTAAACTGAGAGAGTGTTACTAGACTGAGATAGTATTACTCAACTGAGAGAGTGTTACTAAACTGAGAGAATATTACTCAACGGAGAGATTATTACTCAACTGAGAGAGTGTTACTAAACTGAGAGAGTGTTACTAGACTGAGATAGTATTACTAAACTGAGAGAGTGTTGCTAGACTGAGATAGTATTACTAAACTGAGAGAGTATTACTAATGTGAGATAGTATTACTAAACTGAGAGAATATTACTAAACTGAGAGAGTATTACTAAACTGAGAGAATATTACTAAACTGAGAGAGTATTACTAAACTGAGAGAGCTGAGAGAATATTACTAAACTGAGAGAATATTACTAAACTGAGAGAGTATTACTAAACTGAGGGAGTATTACTAAACCGAGAGAGTATTACTAACCTGAGAGAGTATTACTAAACTGAGAGAATATTACTAAACTGTGAGAGTATTACTAAACTGAGAGAGTATTACTAACCCGAGAGAGTATTACTAAACTGAGAGAGTATTACTAAACTGAGAGAGTGTTGCCTAGACTGAGATAGTATTACTCAACGTAGAGAGTATTACTAAACTGAGAGAGTATTACTAAACTGAGAGAATATTACTAAACGGTGAGAGTATTACTAAACTGAGAGAGTATTACTAACCCGAGAGAGTATTACTAAACTGAGAGAGTGTTACTAGACTGAGATGGTATTACTCAACTGAGAGAGTATTACTAAACTGAGAGAGTGTTACTAGACTGAGAGAGTATTACTAAACTGAGAGAATATTACTAAACTGAGAGAGTATTACTAAACTGAGGGAGTATTACTAAACCGAGAGAGTATTACTAAACTGAGAGAATATTACTAAACTGAGAGAGTATTACTAAACTGAGAGAGCTGAGAGAATATTACTAAACTGAGAGTATATTACTAAACTGAGAGAGTTTTTCTAAGCTGAGGGAGTATTACTAAACCGAGAGAGTATTACTAACCTGAGAGAGTATTACTAAACTGAGAGAATATTACTAAACTGAGAGAGTATTACTAAACTGAGAGAGTATTACTAACCCGAGAGAGTATTACTCAACTTAGAGAGTATTACTAAACTGAGAGAGTGTTACTAAACTGAGAGAGTGTTACTAAACTGAGAGAATATTACTAAACGGTGAGAGTATTACTAAACTGAGAGAGTATTACTAACCCGAGAGAGTATTACTAAACTGAGAGAGTATTACTAAACTGAGAGAGTGTTACTAGACTGAGATGGTATTACTCAACTGAGAGAGTATTACTAAACTGAGAGAGTGTTACTAGACTGAGAGAGTATTACTAAACGGAGAGAATATTACTAAACTGAGAGAGTATTACTAAACTGAGAGAGTATTACTAAACTGAGAGAATATTACTAAACTGAGAGAGTATTACTAAACTGAGAGAGTATTACTAAACTGAGAGAGCTGAGAGAATATTACTAAACTGAGAGTATATTACTAAACTGAGAGAGTTTTTCTAAGCTGAGGGAGTATTACTAAACCGAGAGAGTATTACTAACCTGAGAGAGTATTACTAAACTGAGAGAATATTACTAAACTGAGAGAGTATTACTAAACTGAGAGAGTATTACTAACCCGAGAGAGTATTACTAAACTGAGAGAGTATTACTAAACTGAGAGAGTGTTACTAAACTGAGAGAATATTACTAAACTGAGAGAGTATTACTAAACTGAGAGAACTGAGAGAATATTACTAAACTGAGAGAATATTACTAAACTGAGAGAGTATTACTAAACTGAGGGAGTATTACTAAACTGAGAGAATATTACTAAACTGTGAGAGTATTACTAAACTGAGAGAGTATTACTAACCCGAGAGAGTATTACTAAACTGAGAGAGTATTACTAAACTGAGAGAATATTACTAAACGGTGAGAGTATTACTAAACTAAAAGAGTATTACTAACCCGAGAGAGAATATTACTAAACTGAGAGAGTATTACTAAACTGAGAGAGTGTTACTAGACTGAGATAGTATTACTCAACTGAGAGAGTTTTACTAAACTGAGAGAATATTACTCAACGGAGAGATTATTACTCAACTGAGAGAGTGTTACTAAACTGAGAGAGTGTTACTAGACTGAGATAGTATTACTAAACTGAGAGAGTGTTGCTAGACTGAGATAGTATTACTAAACTGAGAGAGTATTACTAAACTGAGATAGTATTACTAAACTGAGAGAATATTACTAAACTGAGAGAGTATTACTAAACTGAGAGAATATTACTAAACTGAGAGAGTATTACTAAACTGAGAGAGCTGAGAGAATATTACTAAACTGAGAGAATATTACTAAACTGAGAGAGTATTACTAAACTGAGGGAGTATTACTAAACCGAGAGAGTATTACTAACCTGAGAGAGTATTACTATACTGAGAGAATATTACTAAACTGTGAGAGTATTACTAAACTGAGAGAGTATTACTAACCCGAGAGAGTATTACTAAACTGAGAGAGTATTACTAAACTGAGAGAGTGTTTCCTAGACTGAGATAGTATTACTCAACTTAGAGAGTATTACTAAACTGAGAGAGTATTACTAAACTGAGAGAATATTACTAAACGGTGAGAGTATTACTAAACTGAGAGAGTATTACTAACCCGAGAGAGTATTACTAAACTGAGAGAGTATTACTAAACTGAGAGAGTGTAACTAGACTGAGATAGTATTACTCAACTGAGAGAGTGTTACTAAACTGAGAGAATATTACTGAACGGAGAGATTATTTCTCAACTGAGAGAGTGTTACTAAACTAAGAGAGTATTACTAAACTGAGAGAGTATTACTAAACTGAGAGAGTATTACTAAACTGAGAGAATATTACTAAACTGAGAGAGTATTAAAAACTGAGAGAGTATTACTAAACTGAGAGAATATTACTAAACTGAGAGATTATTACTCTATGGAGAGAATATTTCTCAACTGAGAGAGTATTACTAAACTGAGAGAATATTACTAAACTGAGAGAGTATTACTAAACAGAGAATATTACTAAACTGAGAGAGTATTACTAAACTGAGAGAGCTGAGAGAATGTTTCTAAACTGAGAGAATATTACTAAACTGAGAGAGTATTACTTAACGGAGGGAGTATTACTAAACTGAGAGAGTGTTGCTAGACTGAGATATTATTACTAAACTGAGAGAGTATTACTAAACTGAGAGAGTATTACTAAACTGTGAGAATATTACTCAACTGAGAGATTATTACTCTATGGAGAGAATATTTCTCAACTGAGAGAGTATTACTAAACTGAGAGAGTATTACTAATTTGAGAAAGTGTTACTAAACTGAGAGAATATTACTCAACTGAGAGAGTATTACTAAACTGAGAGAGTATTACTAAACTGAGAGAGTATTACTAAACTGAGAGAGTGTTACTAGACTGAGATAGTATTACTCAACTGAGAGAGTATTACTAAACTGAGAGAGTATTACTAAACTGAGAAAGTATTACGAAACCGAGAGAGTTTTACTAAACTGAGAGAGTATTACTAAACTGAGAGAATATTACTAAACTGTGAGAGTATTTACTAAACTCCGAGAGAGTATTACTAAACTGAGAGAGTATTACTAAACTGAGAGAGTGTTACTAGACTGAGATGGTATTACTAAACTGAGAGAGTATTACTAAACTGAGAGAGTATTACTAAACTGAGAGAGTATTACTAAACTGAGAGAATATTACTAAACTGAGAGAGTCTTACTAAACTGAGAGAGTATTACTAAACTGAGAGAGTATTACTAAACTGAGAGAATATTACTAAACTGAGAGAGTATTACTAAACTGAGAGAGCTGAGAGAATATTACTAAACTGAGAGTATATTACTAAACTGAGAGAGTTTTTCTAAGCTGAGGGAGTATTACTAAACCGAGAGAGTATTACTAACCTGCGAGAGTATTACTAAACTGAGAGAATATTACTAAACTGAGAGAGTATTACTAAACTGAGAGAGTATTACTAACCCGAGAGAGTATTACTAAACTGAGAGAGTATTACTAAACTGAGAGAGTGTTACTAAACTGAGAGAATATTACTAAACTGAGAGAGTATTACTAAACTGAGAGAACTGAGAGAATATTACTAAACTGAGAGAATATTACTAAACTGAGAGAGTATTACTAAACTGAGGGAGTATTACTAAACTGAGACAATATTACTAAACTGTGAGAGTATTACTAAACTGAGAGAGTATTACTAACCCGAGAGAGTATTACTAAACTGAGAGAGTATTACTAAACTGAGAGAATATTACTAAACGGTGAGAGTATTACTAAACTAAAAGAGTATTACTAACCCGAGAGAGAATATTACTAAACTGAGAGAGTATTACTAAACTGAGAGAGTGTTACTAGACTGAGATAGTATTACTCAACTGAGAGAGTGTTACTAAACTGAGAGAATATTACTCAACGGAGAGATTATTACTCAACTGAGAGAGTGTTACTAAACTGAGAGAGTGTTACTAGACTGAGATAGTATTACTAAACTGAGAGAGTGTTGCTAGACTGAGATAGTATTACTAAACTGAGAGAGTATTACTAAACTGAGATAGTATTACTAAACTGAGAGAATATTACTAAACTGAGAGAGTATTACTAAACTGAGAGAATATTACTAAACTGAGAGAGTATTACTAAACTGAGAGAGCTGAGAGAATATTACTAAACTGAGAGAACATTACTAAACTGAGAGAGTATTACTAAACTGAGGGAGTATTACTAAACCGAGAGAGTATTACTAACCTGAGAGAGTATTACTAAACTGAGAGAATATTACTAAACTGTGAGAGTATTACTAAACTGAGAGAGTATTACTAACCCGAATGAGTATTAAAAACTGAGAGAGTATTACTAAACTGAGAGAATATTACTAAACTGAGAGATTATTACTCTATGGAGAGAATATTTCTCAACTGAGAGAGTATTACTAAACTGAGAGAATATTACTAAACTGAGAGAGTATTACTAAACAGAGAATATTACTAAACTGAGAGAGTATTACTAAACTGAGAGAGCTGAGAGAATGTTTCTAAACTGAGAGAATATTACTAAACTGAGAGAGTATTACTTAACTGAGGGAGTATTACTAAACTGAGAGAGTGTTGCTAGACTGAGATATTATTACTAAACTGAGAGAGTATTACTAAACTGAGAGAGTATTACTAAACTGTGAGAATATTACTCAACTGAGAGATTATTACTCTATGGAGAGAATATTTCTCAACTGAGAGAGTATTACTAAACTGAGAGAGTATTACTAATTTGAGAAAGTGTTACTAAACTGAGAGAATATTACTCAACTGAGAGAGTATTACTAAACTGAGAGAGTATTACTAAACTGAGAGAGTATTACTAAACTGAGAGAGTGTTACTAGACTGAGATAGTATTACTCAACTGAGAGAGTATTACTAAACTGAGAGAGTATTACTAAACTGAGAAAGTATTACGAAACCGAGAGATTTTTACTAAACTGAGAGAGTATTACTAAACTGAGAGAATATTACTAAACTGTGAGAGTATTACTAAACTGAGAGAGTATTACTAACCCGAATGAGTATTAAAAACTGAGAGAGTATTACTAAACTGAGAGAATATTACTAAACTGAGAGATTATTACTCTATGGAGAGAATATTTCTCAACTGAGAGAGTATTACTAAACTGAGAGAATATTACTAAACTGAGAGAGTATTACTAAACAGAGAATATTACTAAACTGAGAGAGTATTACTAAACTGAGAGAGCTGAGAGAATGTTTCTAAACTGAGAGAATATTACTAAACTGAGAGAGTATTACTTAACTGAGGGAGTATTACTAAACTGAGAGAGTGTTGCTAGACTGAGATATTATTACTAAACTGAGAGAGTATTACTAAACTGAGAGAGTATTACTAAACTGTGAGAATATTACTCAACTGAGAGATTATTACTCTATGGAGAGAATATTTCTCAACTGAGAGAGTATTACTAAACTGAGAGAGTATTACTAATTTGAGAAAGTGTTACTAAACTGAGAGAATATTACTCAACTGAGAGAGTATTACTAAACTGAGAGAGTATTACTAAACTGAGAGAGTATTACTAAACTGAGAGAGTGTTACTAGACTGAGATAGTATTACCCAACTGAGAGAGTATTACTAAACTGAGAGAGTATTACTAAACTGAGAAAGTATTACGAAACCGAGAGATTTTTACTAAACTGAGAGAGTATTACTAAACTGAGAGAATATTACTAAACTGTGAGAGTATTACTAAACTGAGAGAGTATTTACTAACCCGAGAGAGTATTACTAAACTGAGAGAGTATTACTAAACTGAGAGAGTGTTACTAGACTGAGATGGTATTACTCAACTGAGAGAGTATTACTAAACTGAGAGAGTGTTACTAGACTGAGAGAGTATTACTAAACTGAGAGAATATTACTAAACTGAGAGAGTCTTACTAAACTGAGAGAGTATTACTAAACTGAGAGAGTATTACTAAACTGAGAGAATATTACTAAACTGAGAGAGTATTACTAAACTGAGAGAGCTGAGAGAATATTACTAAACTGAGAGAATATTACTAAACTGAGAGAGTTTTTCTAAGCTGAGGGAGTATTACTAAACCGAGAGAGTATTACTAACCTGCGAGAGTATTACTAAACTGAGAGAATATTACTAAACTGAGAGAGTATTACTAAACTGAGAGAGTATTACTAACCCGAGAGAGTATTACTAAACTGAGAGAGTATTACTAAACTGAGAGAGTGTTACTAAACTGAGAGAATATTACTAAACTGAGAGAGTATTACTAAACTGAGAGAACTGAGAGAATATTACTAAACTGAGAGAATATTACTAAACTGAGAGAGTATTACTAAACTGAGGGAGTATTACTAAACTGAGAGAATATTACTAAACTGTGAGAGTATTACTAAACTGAGAGAGTATTACTAACCCGAATGAGTATTAAAAACTGAGAGAGTATTACTAAACTGAGAGAATATTACTAAACTGAGAGATTATTACTCTATGGAGAGAATATTTCTCAACTGAGAGAGTATTACTAAACTGAGAGAATATTACTAAACTGAGAGAGTATTACTAAACAGAGAATATTACTAAACTGAGAGAGTATTACTAAACTGAGAGAGCTGAGAGAATGTTTCTAAACTGAGAGAATATTACTAAACTGAGAGAGTATTACTTAACTGAGGGAGTATTACTAAACTGAGAGAGTGTTGCTAGACTGAGATATTATTACTAAACTGAGAGAGTATTACTAAACTGAGAGAGTATTACTAAACTGTGAGAATATTACTCAACTGAGAGATTATTACTCTATGGAGAGAATATTTCTCAACTGAGAGAGTATTACTAAACTGAGAGAGTATTACTAATTTGAGAAAGTGTTACTAAACTGAGAGAATATTACTCAACTGAGAGAGTATTACTAAACTGAGAGAGTATTACTAAACTGAGAGAGTATTACTAAACTGAGAGAGTGTTACTAGACTGAGATAGTATTACTCAACTGAGAGAGTATTACTAAACTGAGAGAGTATTACTAAACTGAGAAAGTATTACGAAACCGAGAGATTTTTACTAAACTGAGAGAGTATTACTAAACTGAGAGAATATTACTAAACTGTGAGAGTATTACTAAACTGAGAGAGTATTTACTAACCCGAGAGAGTATTACTAAACTGAGAGAGTATTACTAAACTGAGAGAGTGTTACTAGACTGAGATGGTATTACTCAACTGAGAGAGTATTACTAAACTGAGAGAGTGTTACTAGACTGAGAGAGTATTACTAAACTGAGAGAATATTACTAAACTGAGAGAGTCTTACTAAACTGAGGGAGTATTACTAAACCGAGAGAGTATTACTAAACTGAGAGAATATTACTAAACTGAGAGAGTATTACTAAACTGAGAGAGCTGAGAGAATATTACTAAACTGAGAGTATATTACTAAACTGAGAGAGTTTTTCTAAGCTGAGGGAGTATGACTAAACCGAGAGAGTATTACTAACCTGAGAGAGTATTACTAAACTGAGAGAATATTACTAAACTGAGAGAGTATTACTAAACTGAGAGAGTATTACTAACCCGAGAGAGTATTACTAAACTGAGAGAGTATTACTAAACTGAGAGAGTGTTACTAAACTGAGAGAATATTACTAAACTGAGAGAGTATTACTAAACTGAGAGAACTGAGAGAATATTACTAAACTGAGAGAATATTACTAAACTGAGAGAGTATTACTAAACTGAGAGAGTATTACTAACCCGAGAGAGTAATACTAAACTGAGAGAGTTTTTCTAAGCTGAGAGAATATTACTAAACGGTGAGAGTATTACTAAACTAAAAGAGTATTACTAACCCGAGAGAGAATATTACTAAACTGAGAGAGTATTACTAAACTGAGAGAGTGTTACTAGACTGAGATAGTATTACTCAACTGAGAGAGTGTTACTAAACTGAGAGAATATTACTCAACGGAGAGATTATTACTCAACTGAGAGAGTGTTACTAAACTGAGAGAGTGTTACTAGACTGAGATAGTATTACTAAACTGAGAGAGTGTTGCTAGACTGAGATAGTATTACTAAACTGAGAGAGTATTACTAAACTGAGATAGTATTACTAAACTGAGAGAATATTACTAAACTGAGAGAGTATTACTAAACTGAGAGAATATTACTAAACTGAGAGAGTATTACTAAACTGAGAGAGCTGAGAGAATATTACTAAACTGAGAGAATATTACTAAACTGAGAGAGTATTACTAAACTGAGGGAGTATTACTAAACCGAGAGAGTATTACTAACCTGAGAGAGTATTACTAAACTGAGAGAATATTACTAAACTGTGAGAGTATTACTAAACTGAGAGAGTATTACTAACCCGAGAGAGTATTACTACTCTCTCGGGTAATACTCTCTCAGTTTAGTAATACTATCTCAGTCTAGCAACACTCTCTCAGTTTAGTAATACTATCTCAGTCTAGTAACACTCTCTCAGTTTAGTAACACTCTCTCAGTTGAGTAATAATCTCTCCGTTGAGTAATATTCTCTCAGTTTAGTAACACTCTCTCAGTTGAGTAATACTATCTCAGTCTAGTAACGCTCTCTCAGTTTAGTAATACTCTCTCAAACTGAGAGAGTATTACTAAACTGAGAGAGTGTTGCCTAGACTGAGATAGTATTACTCAACTGAGAGAGTATTACTAAACTGAGAGAGTATTACTAAACTGAGAGAATATTACTAAACGGTGAGAGTATTACTAAACAGAGTTAGTATTAGTAACCCGAGCGAGTAATACTAAACTGAGAGAGTTTTTCTAAGCTGAGAGAATATTACTAAACGGTGAGAGTATTACTAAACTAAAAGAGTATTACTAACCCGAGAGAGAATATTACTAAACTGAGAGAGTATTACTAAACTGAGAGAGTGTTACTAGACTGAGATAGTATTACTCAACTGAGAGAGTGTTACTAAACTGAGACAATATTACTCAACGGAGAGATTATTACTCAACTGAGAGAGTGTTACTAAACTGAGAGAGTGTTACTAGACTGAGATAGTATTACTAAACTGAGAGAGTGTTGCTAGACTGAGATAGTATTACTAAACTGAGAGAGTATTACTAAACTGAGATAGTATTACTAAACTGAGAGAATATTACTAAACTGAGAGAGTATTACTAAACTGAGAGAATATTACTAAACTGAGAGAGTATTACTAAACTGAGAGAGCTGAGAGAATATTACTAAACTGAGAGAATATTACTAAACTGAGAGAGTATTACTAAACTGAGGGAGTATTACTAAACCGAGAGAGTATTACTAACCTGAGAGAGTATTACTAAACTGAGAGAATATTACTAAACTGTGAGAGTATTACTAAACTGAGAGAGTATTACTAACCCGAGAGAGTATTACTACTCTCTCGGGTAATACTCTCTCAGTTTAGTAATACTATCTCAGTCTAGCAACACTCTCTCAGTTTAGTAATACTATCTCAGTCTAGTAACACTCTCTCAGTTTAGTAACACTCTCTCAGTTGAGTAATAATCTCTCCGTTGAGTAATATTCTCTCAGTTTAGTAACACTCTCTCAGTTGAGTAATACTATCTCAGTCTAGTAACGCTCTCTCAGTTTAGTAATACTCTCTCAAACTGAGAGAGTATTACTAAACTGAGAGAGTGTTGCCTAGACTGAGATAGTATTACTCAACTGAGAGAGTATTACTAAACTGAGAGAGTATTACTAAACTGAGAGAATATTACTAAACGGTGAGAGTATTACTAAACTGAGAGAGTATTACTAACCCGAGAGAGTAATACTAAACTGAGAGAGTTTTTCTAAGCTGAGGGAGTATTACTAAACCGAGAGAGTATTACTAACCTGAGAGAGTATTACTAAACTGAGAGAATATTACTAAACTGAGAGAGTATTACTAAACTGAGAGAGTATTACTAACCCGAGAGAGTATTACTAAACTGAGAGAGTATTACTAAACTGAGAGAGTGTTACTAAACTGAGAGAATATTACTAAACTGAGAGAGTATTACTAAACTGAGAGAACTGAGATAATATTACTAAACTGAGAGAATATTACTAAACTGAGAGAGTATTACTAAACTGAGGGAGTATTACTAAACTGAGAGAATATTACTAAACTGTGAGAGTATTACTAAACTGAGAGAGTATTACTAACCCGAGAGAGTATTACTAAACTGAGAGAGTATTACTAAACTGAGAGAATATTACTAAACGGTGAGAGTATTACTAAACTAAAAGAGTATTACTAACCCGAGAGAGAATATTACTAAACTGAGAGAGTATTACTAAACTGAGAGAGTGTTACTAGACTGAGATAGTATTACTCAACTGAGAGAGTGTTACTAAACTGAGAGAATATTACTCAACGGAGAGATTATTACTCAACTGAGAGAGTGTTACTAAACTGAGAGTGTTACTAGACTGAGATAGTATTACTAAACTGAGAGAGTGTTGCTAGACTGAGATAGTATTACTAAACTGAGAGAGTATTACTAAACTGAGATAGTATTACTAAACTGAGAGAATATTACTAAACTGAGAGAGTATTACTAAACTGAGAGAATATTACTAAACTGAGAGAGTATTACTAAACTGAGAGAGCTGAGAGAATATTACTAAACTGAGAGAGTGTTACTAGACTGAGATAGTATTACTCAACTGAGAGAGTGTTACTAAACTGAGAGAATATTACTCAACGGAGAGATTATTACTCAACTGAGAGAGTGTTACTAAACTGAGAGAGTGTTACTAGACTGAGATAGTATTACTAAACTGAGAGAGTGTTGCTAGACTGAGATAGTATTACTAAACTGAGAGAGTATTATTAAACTGAGATAGTATTACTAAACTGAGAGAATATTACTAAACTGAGAGAGTATTACTAAACTGAGAGAATATTACTAAACTGAGAGAGTATTACTAAACTGAGAGAGCTGAGAGAATATTACTAAACTGAGAGAATATTACTAAACTGAGAGAGTATTACTAAACTGAGGGAGTATTACTAAACCGAGAGAGTATTACTAACCTGAGAGAGTATTACTAAACTGAGAGAATATTACTAAACTGTGAGAGTATTACTAAACTGAGAGAGTATTACTAACCCGAGAGAGTATTACTAAACTGAGAGAGTATTACTAAACTGAGAGAGTGTTGCCTAGACTGAGATAGTATTACTCAACTGAGAGAGTATTACTAAACTGAGAGAGTATTACTAAACTGAGAGAATATTACTAAACGGTGAGAGTATTACTAAACTGAGAGAGTATTACTAACCCGAGAGAGTAATACTAAACTGAGAGAGTTTTTCTAAGCTGAGGGAGTATTACTAAACCGAGAGAGTATTACTAACCTGAGAGAGTATTACTAAACTGAGAGAATATTACTAAACTGAGAGAGTATTACTAAACTGAGAGAGTATTACTAACCTGAGAGAGTATTACTAAACTGAGAGAGTATTACTAAACTGAGAGAGTGTTACTAAACTGAGAGAATATTACTAAACTGAGAGAGTATTACTAAACTGAGAGAACTGAGAGAATATTACTAAACTGAGAGAATATTACTAAACTGAGAGAGTATTACTAAACTGAGGGAGTATTATTAAACTGAGAGAATATTACTAAACTGTGAGAGTATTACTAAACTGAGAGAGTATTACTAACCCGAGAGAGTATTACTAAACTGAGAGAGTATTACTAAACTGAGAGAATATTACTAAACGGTGAGAGTATTACTAAACTAAAAGAGTATTACTAACCCGAGAGAGAATATTACTAAACTGAGAGAGTATTACTAAACTGAGAGAGTGTTACTAGACTGAGATAGTATTACTCAACTGAGAGAGTGTTACTAAACTGAGAGAATATTACTCAACGGAGAGATTATTACTCAACTGAGAGAGTGTTACTAAACTGAGAGAGTGTTACTAGACTGAGATAGTATTACTAAACTGAGAGAGTGTTGCTAGACTGAGATAGTATTACTAAACTGAGAGAGTATTACTAAACTGAGATAGTATTACTAAACTGAGAGAATATTACTAAACTGAGAGAGTATTACTAAACTGAGAGAATATTACTAAACTGAGAGAGTATTACTAAACTGAGAGAGCTGAGAGAATATTACTAAACTGAGAGAGTGTTACTAGACTGAGATAGTATTACTCAACTGAGAGAGTGTTACTAAACTGAGAGAATATTACTCAACGGAGAGATTATTACTCAACTGAGAGAGTGTTACTAAACTGAGAGAGTGTTACTAGACTGAGATAGTATTACTAAACTGAGAGAGTGTTGCTAGACTGAGATAGTATTACTAAACTGAGAGAGTATTATTAAACTGAGATAGTATTACTAAACTGAGAGAATATTACTAAACTGAGAGAGTATTACTAAACTGAGAGAATATTACTAAACTGAGAGAGTATTACTAAACTGAGAGAGCTGAGAGAATATTACTAAACTGAGAGAATATTACTAAACTGAGAGAGTATTACTAAACTGAGGGAGTATTACTAAACCGAGAGAGTATTACTAACCTGAGAGAGTATTACTAAACTGAGAGAATATTACTAAACTGTGAGAGTATTACTAAACTGAGAGAGTATTACTAACCCGAGAGAGTATTACTAAACTGAGAGAGTATTACTAAACTGAGAGAGTGTTGCCTAGACTGAGATAGTATTACTCAACTGAGAGAGTATTACTAAACTGAGAGAGTATTACTAAACTGAGAGAATATTACTAAACGGTGAGAGTATTACTAAACTAAAAGAGTATTACTAACCCGAGAGAGAATATTACTAAACTGAGAGAGTATTACTAAACTGAGAGAGTGTTACTAGACTGAGATAGTATTACTCAACTGAGAGAGTGTTACTAAACTGAGAGAATATTACTCAACGGAGAGATTACTAAACTCTCTCAGTTTAGTAATACTATCTCAGTCTAGTAACACTCTCTCAGTTTAACACTCTCTCAACTGAGAGAGTGTTACTAAACTGAGAGAGTGTTACTAGACTGAGATAGTATTACTAAACTGAGAGAGTGTTGCTAGACTGAGATAGTATTACTAAACTGAGAGAGTATTACTAAACTGAGATAGTATTACTAAACTGAGAGAATATTACTAAACTGAGAGAGTATTACTAAACTGAGAGAATATTACTAAACTGAGAGAGTATTACTAAACTGAGAGAGCTGAGAGAATATTACTAAACTGAGAGAGTGTTACTAGACTGAGATAGTATTACTCAACTGAGAGAGTGTTACTAAACTGAGAGAATATTACTCAACGGAGAGATTATTACTCAACTGAGAGAGTGTTACTAAACTGAGAGAGTGTTACTAGACTGAGATAGTATTACTAAACTGAGAGAGTGTTGCTAGACTGAGATAGTATTACTAAACTGAGAGAGTATTATTAAACTGAGATAGTATTACTAAACTGAGAGAATATTACTAAACTGAGAGAGTATTACTAAACTGAGAGAATATTACTAAACTGAGAGAGTATTACTAAACTGAGAGAGCTGAGAGAATATTACTAAACTGAGAGAATATTACTAAACTGAGAGAGTATTACTAAACTGAGGGAGTATTACTAAACCGAGAGAGTATTACTAACCTGAGAGAGTATTACTAAACTGAGAGAATATTACTAAACTGTGAGAGTATTACTAAACTGAGAGAGTATTACTAACCCGAGAGAGTATTACTAAACTGAGAGAGTATTACTAAACTGAGAGAGTGTTGCCTAGACTGAGATAGTATTACTCAACTGAGAGAGTATTACTAAACTGAGAGAGTATTACTAAACTGAGAGAATATTACTAAACGGTGAGAGTATTACTAAACTGAGAGAGTATTACTAACCCGAGAGAGTAATACTAAACTGAGAGAGTTTTTCTAAGCTGAGGAAGTATTACTAAACCGAGAGAGTATTACTAACCTGAGAGAGTATTACTAAACTGAGAGAATATTACTAAACTGAGAGAGTATTACTAAACTGAGAGAGTATTACTAACCCGAGAGAGTATTACTAAACTGTGAGAGTATTACTAAACTGAGAGAGTATTACTAAACTGAGAGAGTATTACTAAACTGAGAGAGCTGAGAGAATATTACTAAACTGAGAGAGTGTTACTAGACTGAGATAGTATTACTCAACTGAGAGAGTGTTACTAAACTGAGAGAATATTACTCAACGGAGAGATTATTACTCAACTGAGAGAGTGTTACTAAACTGAGAGAGTGTTACTAGACTGAGATAGTATTACTAAACTGAGAGAGTGTTGCTAGACTGAGATAGTATTACTAAACTGAGAGAGTATTATTAAACTGAGATAGTATTACTAAACTGAGAGAATATTACTAAACTGAGAGAGTATTACTAAACTGAGAGAATATTACTAAACTGAGAGAGTATTACTAAACTGAGAGAGCTGAGAGAATATTACTAACCTGAGAGAGTATTACTAAACTGAGAGAATATTACTAAACTGTGAGAGTATTACTAAACTGAGAGAGTATTACTAACCCGAGAGAGTATTACTAAACTGAGAGAGTATTACTAAACTGAGAGAGTGTTGCCTAGACTGAGATAGTATTACTCAACTGAGAGAGTATTACTAAACTGAGAGAATATTACTAAACGGTGAGAGTATTACTAAACTGAGAGAGTATTACTAACCCGAGAGAGTAATACTAAACGGAGAGAGTTTTTCTAAGCTGAGGAAGTATTACTAAACCGAGAGAGTATTACTAACCTGAGAGAGTATTACTAAACTGAGAGAATATTACTAAACTGAGAGAGTATTACTAAACTGAGAGAGTATTACTAAACTGAGAGAGTATTACTAAACTGAGAGAACTGAGAGAATATTACTAAACTGAGAGAATATTACTAAACTGAGAGAGTATTACTAAACTGAGGGAGTATTACTAAACTGAGAGAATATTACTAAACTGTGAGAGTATTACTAAACTGAGAGAGTATTACTAACCCGAGAGAGTATTACTAAACTGAGAGAGTATTACTAAACTGAGAGAATATTACTAAACGGTGAGAGTATTACTAAACTAAAAGAGTATTACTAACCCGAGAGAGAATATTACTAAACTGAGAGAGTATTACTAAACTGAGAGAGTGTTACTAGACTGAGATAGTATTACTCAACTGAGAGAGTGTTACTAAACTGAGAGAATATTACTCAACGGAGAGATTATTACTCAACTGAGAGAGTGTTACTAAACTGAGAGAGTGTTACTAGACTGAGATAGTATTACTAAACTGAGGGAGTGTTGCTAGACTGAGATAGTATTACTAAACTGAGAGAGTATTACTAAACTGAGATAGTATTACTAAACTGAGAGAATATTACTAAACTGAGAGAGTATTACTAAACTGAGAGAATATTACTAAACTGAGAGAGTATTACTAAACAGAGAGCTGAGAGAATATTACTAAACTGAGAGAATATTACTAAACTGAGAGAGTATTACTAAACTGAGGGAGTATTACTAAACCGAGAGAGTATTACTAACCTGAGAGAGTATTACTAAACTGAGAGAGTATTACTAACCCGAGAGAGTATTACTAAACTGAGAGAGTATTACTAAACTGAGAGAGTGTTGCATAGACTGAGATAGTATTACTCAACTTAGAGAGTAATTACTAAACTGAGAGAGTATTACTAAACTGAGAGAATATTACTAAACGGTGAGAGTATTACTAAACTGAGAGAGTATTACTAACCCGAGAGAGTATTACTAAACTGAGAGAGTATTACTAAACTGAGAGAGTGTTACTAGACTGAGATGGTATTACTCAACTGAGAGAGTATTACTAAACTGAGAGAGTGTTACTAGACTGAGAGAGTATTACTAAACTGAGAGAATATTACTAAACTGAGAGAGTCTTACTAAACTGAGGGAGTATTACTAAACCGAGAGAGTATTACTAAACTGAGAGAATATTACTAAACTGAGAGAGTATTACTAAACTGAGAGAGCTGAGATAATATTACTAAACTGAGAGTATATTACTAAACTGAGAGAGTTTTTCTAAGCTGAGGGAGTGTTACTAAACTGAGAGAATATTACTCAACGGAGAGGTTATTACTCAACTGAGAGAGTGTTACTAAACTGAGAGAGTGTTACTAGACTGAGATAGTATTACTAAACTGAGAGAGTGTTGCTAGACTGAGAGAGTATTACTAAACTGAGGGAGTATTACTAAACTGAGATATTATTACTAAACTGAGAGAATATTACTAAACTGAGAGAGTATTACTAAACTGAGAGAATATTACTAAACTGAGAGAGTATTACTAAACTGAGAGAGCTGAGAGAATATTACTAAACTGAGAGAATATTACTAAACTGAGAGAGTATTACTAAACTGAGGGAGTATTACTAAACCGAGAGAGTATTACTAACCTGAGAGAGTATTACTAACCCGAGAGAGTATTACTAAACTGAGAGAGTATTACTAAACTGAGAGAGTGTTGCCTAGACTGAGATAGTATTACTCAACTTAGAGAGTATTACTAAACTGAGAGAGTATTACTAAACTGAGAGAATATTACTAAACGGTGAGAGTATTACTAAACTGAGAGAGTATTACTAACCCGAGAGAGTATTACTAAACTGAGAGAGTATTACTAAACTGAGAGAGTGTTACTAGACTGAGATGGTATTACTCAACTGAGAGAGTATTACTAAACTGACAGAGTGTTACTAGACTGAGAGAGTATTACTAAACTGAGAGAATATTACTAAACTGAGAGAGTCTTACTAAACTGAGGGAGTATTACTAAACCGAGAGAGTATTACTAAACTGAGAGAATATTACTAAACTGAGAGAGTATTACTAAACTGAGAGAGCTGAGAGAATATTACTAAACTGAGAGTATATTACTAAACTGAGAGAGTTTTTCTAAGCTGAGGGAGTATTACTAAACCGAGAGAGTATTACTAACCTGAGAGAGTATTACTAAACTGAGAGAATATTACTAAACTGAGAGAGTATTACTAAACTGAGAGAGTATTACTAACCCGAGAGAGTATTACTAAACTGAGAGAGTATTACTAAACTGAGAGAGTGTTACTAAACTGAGAGAATATTACTAAACTGAGAGAGTATTACTAAACTGAGAGAACTGAGAGAATATTACTAAACTGAGAGAATATTACTAAACTGAGAGAGTATTACTAAACTGAGGGAGTATTACTAAACTGAGAGATTATTACTAAACTGTGAGAGTATTACTAAACTGAGAGAGTATTACTAACCCGAGAGAGTATTACTAAACTGAGAGAGTATTACTAAACTGAGAGAATATTACTAAACGGTGAGAGTATTACTAAACTAAAAGAGTATTACTAACCCGAGAGAGAATATTACTAAACTGAGAGAGTATTACTAAACTGAGAGAGTGTTACTAGACTGAGATAGTATTACTCAACTGAGAGAGTGTTACTAAACTGAGAGAATATTACTCAACGGAGAGATTATTACTCAACTGAGAGAGTGTTACTAAACTGAGAGAGTGTTACTAGACTGAGATAGTATTACTAAACTGAGAGAGTGTTGCTAGACTGAGATAGTATTACTAAACTGAGAGAGTATTACTAAACTGAGATAGTATTACTAAACTGAGAGAATATTACTAAACTGAGAGAATATTACTAAACTGAGAGAGTTATACTAAACTGAGAGAGCTGAGAGAATATTACTAAACTGAGAGAATATTACTAAACTGAGAGAGTATTACTAAACTGAGGGAGTATTACTAAACCGAGAGAGTATTACTAACCTGAGAGAGTATTACTAAACTGAGAGAATATTACTAAACTGAGAGAGTATTACTAAACTGAGAGAGCTGAGATAATATTACTAAACTGAGAGTATATTACTAAACTGAGAGAGTTTTTCTAAGCTGAGGGAGTGTTACTAAACTGAGAGAATATTACTCAACGGAGAGGTTATTACTCAACTGAGAGAGTGTTACTAAACTGAGAGAGTGTTACTAGACTGAGATAGTATTACTAAACTGAGAGAGTGTTGCTAGACTGAGATAGTATTACTAAACTGAGAGAGTATTACTAAACTGAGATATTATTACTAAACTGAGAGAATATTACTAAAGAGAGTATTACTAAACTGAGAGAATATTACTAAACTGAGAGAATATTACTAACCTGACTTACTAAACTGAGAGAGCTGAGAGAATATTACTAAACTGAGAGAATATTACTAAACTGAGAGAGTATTACTAAACTGAGGGAGTATTACTAAACCGAGAGAGTATTACTAACCTGAGAGAGTATTACTAACCCGAGAGAGTATTACTAAACTGAGAGAGTATTACTAAACTGAGAGAGTTTTGCCTAGACTGAGATAGTATTACTCAACTTAGAGAGTATTACTAAACTGAGAGAGTATTACTAAACTGAGAGAATATTACTAAACTGAGAGAGTGTTACTAGACTGAGAGAGTATTACTAAACTGAGAGAATATTACTAAACTGAGAGAGTCTTACTAAACTGAGGGAGTATTACTAAACCGAGAGAGTATTACTAAACTGAGAGAACATTACTAAACTGAGAGAGTATTACTAAACTGAGAGAGCTGAGAGAATATTACTAAACTGAGAGTATATTACTAAACTGAGAGAGTTTTTCTAAGCTGAGGGAGTATTACTAAACCGAGAGAGTATTACTAACCTGAGAGAGTATTACTAAACTGAGAGAATATTACTAAACTGAGAGAGTATTACTAAACTGAGAGAGTATTACTAACCCGAGAGAGTATTACTAAACTGAGAGAGTATTACTAAACTGAGAGAGTGTTACTAAACTGAGAGAATATTACTAAACTGAGAGAGTATTACTAAACTGAGAGAACTGAGAGAATATTACTAAACTGAGAGAATATTACTAAACTGAGAGAGTATTACTAAACTGAGGGAGTATTACTAAACTGAGAGAATATTACTAAACTGTGAGAGTATTACTAAACTGAGAGAGTATTACTAACCCGAGAGAGTATTACTAAACTGAGAGAGTATTACTAAACTGAGAGAATATTACTAAACGGTGAGAGTATTACTAAACTAAAAGAGTATTACTAACCCGAGAGAGAATATTACTAAACTGAGAGAGTATTACTAAACTGAGAGAGTGTTACTAGACTGAGATAGTATTACTCAACTGAGAGAGTGTTACTAAACTGAGAGAATATTACTCAACGGAGAGATTATTACTCAACTGAGAGAGTGTTACTAAACTGAGAGAGTGTTACTAGACTGAGATAGTATTACTAAACTGAGAGAGGGTTGCTAGACTGAGATAGTATTACTAACCTGTTATGGCTCAAATATCAGCAGTGAGTATCAGCAGTGAGTAACCTGGAAAGAGGTGGCCATTTCAAACGGCCTCGTACTCAATTCTTGCTCGTACAATATGCATATTATTATTACTATTGGATAGAAAACACTGTCTAGTTTCTAAAACAGGTTTAATTATTTCTCTAAGTGAAACAGAACTCTTTTTACAGCCCATTTTCTATCCGGAAGTGAAATTTCCAAGAAGCTATGTCTCTCTTCAAGATACTCTCTATAAAAGGCCCTGGCACTTAGGACTGTAGAAACACGTCACACGCCTTCCCCTGGGTGTCATGCGGAAGTGAGAGAAGAAATGACTTGATTATCTCTGTCAGGGACTGAAAACAACATCTTGGAGTGAGAAGTGCGCACTTTATTTTTTTTTCTGGGCGCGAAGTAGGAACTGGACTGCGCTCCTGGAAAACCCTCGTTATAGGTGAATATGACCTCCGGCTTCGATTTTATTTGATACATGTAACAATATCATCCTAAAGTATGTTTTTTCAATATACTTTAATTATATTATTGAAATTTATTCTGGACTTTAGACGTGATGCGACGCAAGAATTTTGTCAAGACGGAGAGGTTAGCACGGCATGGCCAGTGTGCTTGCTAATTCAAGAGGGACATCGTTCGTTCTGGGTCCAAATGAAGACGGTTCTGAACAAAGGACCCTTTGGAGAACATTCTGATGGAAAATCAACAAAGATAAGGACCCAATTTGGGATGCTTTTTCATATATCTGTCGAACTGTGCTATCGCTAGCGTTTGACTAGAATCAATGCTGCTGTGTGTTAGCTATTGTAGTAAGCTAATATAACGATATATTGTGTTTTCGCTGTAAAACACTTCAGAAATCGGAAATATTGTCTGTATTCACAAGATCGTTCTCTTTCATTAGCTATCCACCATATATTTTTCTGAAATGTTTTCTGATGTGTAATTAGTAGTTGACGTTGGTGTCTGTATTTTCTCTGGCTACTGCCGTGCGATTTCTGACTGTAGCTATGATGGTGGCTAAGATGGTAGCAGTAATGTAAAACTGATTTATAGCTAAAATATGCAAATTTTTCGAACAAAACATAGATTTATTGTGTAACATGTTATAGGACTGTCATCTGAGGGAGTTTTTTCTAGGTTATTTAGGTTGGTTCTAGGTTATTTAGGTTGGTTCTAGGTTAGTTTGGTTAGCTTTGTGCATGCTACTTGCATGCTACCGTTGCTGTGAAAAATGTCTGTCTGTCTTTTGTATTTGGTGGTGAGCTAACATAAATATATGTGGTGTTTTCGCTGTAAAACATTTTAAAAATCTGAAATATTGGCTTTATTCACAAGATCTTTGTCTTTCATTAGCTATCCACCATATATTTCTCTGAAATGTTTTCTGATGTGTAATTAGTAGTTGACGTTGGTGTCTGTATTTTCTCTGGCTACTCCCGTGCGATTTCTGACTGTAGCTATGATGGTAGCAGTAATGTAAAACTGATTTATAGCTAAAATATGCAAATTTTTTGAACAAAACATAGATTTATTGTGTAACATGTTATAGGACTGTCATCTGAGGTAGTTTTTTCTAGGTTATTTAGGTTGGTTCTAGGTTAGTTAGGTTGGCTTGTGCATGCTACTTGGATCCTACTTGTGCTGTGAAAAATGTCTGTCTCTTTTTTATTTGGTGGTGAGCTAACATAAATATATGTGGTGTTTTCTCTGTAAAACATTTAAAAAATCGGACATGTTGGCTGGATTGACAAGATGTTTATCTTTCAAATGATGTATTGGACTTGTTAATGTGTGAAAGTTAAATATTTAAAAAAAATAGATTTTGAATTTCGCGCCCTGCACTTGAGCTGGATGTTGTCAGAGGTGTACCGATATCGGGCTTGCAGCCCTAACAGGCTAAACTGAGAGAGTATTACTAAACTGAGATAGTATTACTAAACTGAGAGAATATTACTAAACTGAGAGAGTATTACTAAACTGAGAGAATATTACTAAACTGAGAGAGTATTACTAAACTGAGAGAGCTGAGAGAATATTACTAAACTGAGAGAATATTACTAAACTGAGAGAGTATTACTAAACTGAGGGAGTATTACTAAACCGAGAGAGTATTACTAACCTGAGAGAGTATTACTAAACTGAGAGAATATTACTAAACTGTGAGAGTATTACTAAACCGAGAGAGTATTACTAAACTGAGAGAGTATTACTAAACTGAGAGAGTGTTGCCTAGACTGAGATAGTATTACTCAACTTAGAGAGTATTACTAAACTGAGAGAGTATTACTAAACTGAGAGAATATTACTCAACGGAGAGGTTATTACTCAACTGAGAGAGTGTTACTAAACTGAGAGAGTGTTACTAGACTGAGATAGTATTACTAAACTGAGAGAGTGTTGCTAGACTGAGATAGTATTACTAAACTGAGAGAGTATTACTAAACTGAGATATTATTACTAAACTGAGAGAATATTACTAAACTGAGAGAGTATTACTAAACTGAGAGAATATTACTAACCTGAGAGAGTATTACTAAACTGAGAGAGCTGAGAGAATATTACTAAACTGAGAGAATATTACTAAACTGAGAGAGTATTACTAAACTGAGGGAGTATTACTAAACCGAGAGAGTATTACTAACCTGAGAGAGTATTACTAACCCGAGAGAGTATTACTAAACTGAGAGAGTATTACTAAACTGAGAGAGTTTTGCCTAGACTGAGATAGTATTACTCAACTTAGAGAGTATTACTAAACTGAGAGAGTATTACTAAACTGAGAGAGTATTACTAAACTGAGAGAGTGTTACTAAACTGAGAGAGTATTACTAAACTGAGAGAATATTACTAAACTGAGAGAGTCTTACTAAACTGAGAGAGTATTACTAAACCGAGAGAGTATTACTAAACTGAGAGAACATTACTAAACTGAGAGAGTATTACTAAACTGAGAGAGCTGAGAGAATATTACTAAACTGAGAGTATATTACTAACCTGAGAGAGTATTACTAAACTGAGAGAATATTACTAAACTGAGAGAGTATTACTAAACTGAGAGAGTATTACTAACCCGAGAGAGTATTACTAAACTGAGAGAGTATTACTAAACTGAGAGAGTGTTACTAAACTGAGAGAATATTACTAAACTGAGAGAGTATTACTAAACTGAGAGAACTGAGAGAATATTACTAAACTGAGAGAATATTACTAAACTGAGAGAGTATTACTAAACTGAGGGAGTATTACTAAACTGAGAGAATATTACTAAACTGTGAGAGTATTACTAAACTGAGAGAGTATTACTAACCCGAGAGAGTATTACTAAACTGAGAGAGTATTACTAAACTGAGAGAATATTACTAAACGGTGAGAGTATTACTAAACTAAAAGAGTATTACTAACCCGAGAGAGAATATTACTAAACTGAGAGAGTATTACTAAACTGAGAGAGTGTTACTAGACTGAGATAGTATTACTCAACTGAGAGAGTGTTACTAAACTGAGAGAATATTACTCAACGGAGAGATTATTACTCAACTGAGAGAGTGTTACTAAACTGAGAGAGTGTTACTAGACTGAGATAGTATTACTAAACTGAGAGAGGGTTGCTAGACTGAGATAGTATTACTAACCTGTTATGGCTCAAATATCAGCAGTGAGTATCAGCAGTGAGTAACCTGGAAAGAGGTGGCCATTTCAAACGGCCTCGTACTCAATTCTTGCTCGTACAATATGCATATTATTATTACTATTGGATAGAAAACACTGTCTAGTTTCTAAAACAGGTTTAATTATTTCTCTAAGTGAAACAGAACTCTTTTTACAGCCCATTTTCTATCCGGAAGTGACATTTCCAAGAAGCTATGTCTCTCTTCAAGATACTCTCTATAAAAGGCCCTGGCACTTAGGACTGTAGAAACACGTCACACGCCTTCCCCTGGGTGTCATGCGGAAGTGAGAGAAGAAATGACTTGATTATCTCTGTCAGGGACTGAAAACAACATCTTGGAGTGAGAAGTGCGCACTTTATTTTTTTTTCTGGGCGCGAAGTAGGAACTGGACTGCGCTCCTGGAAAACCCTCGTTATAGGTGAATATGACCTCCGGCTTCGATTTTATTTGATACATGTAACAATATCATCCTAAAGTATGTTTTTTCAATATACTTTAATTATATTATTGAAATTTATTCTGGACTTTAGACGTGATGCGACGCAAGAATTTTGTCAAGACGGAGAGGTTAGCACGGCATGGCCAGTGTGCTTGCTAATTCAAGAGGGACATCGTTCGTTCTGGGTCCAAATGAAGACGGTTCTGAACAAAGGACCCTTTGGAGAACATTCTGATGGAAAATCAACAAAGATAAGGACCCAATTTGGGATGCTTTTTCATATATCTGTCGAACTGTGCTATCGCTAGCGTTTGACTAGAATCAATGCTGCTGTGTGTTAGCTATTGTAGTAAGCTAATATAACGATATATTGTGTTTTCGCTGTAAAACACTTCAGAAATCGGAAATATTGTCTGTATTCACAAGATCGTTCTCTTTCATTAGCTATCCACCATATATTTTTCTGAAATGTTTTCTGATGTGTAATTAGTAGTTGACGTTGGTGTCTGTATTTTCTCTGGCTACTGCCGTGCGATTTCTGACTGTAGCTATGATGGTGGCTAAGATGGTAGCAGTAATGTAAAACTGATTTATAGCTAAAATATGCAAATTTTTCGAACAAAACATAGATTTATTGTGTAACATGTTATAGGACTGTCATCTGAGGGAGTTTTTTCTAGGTTATTTAGGTTGGTTCTAGGTTATTTAGGTTGGTTCTAGGTTAGTTTGGTTAGCTTTGTGCATGCTACTTGCATGCTACCGTTGCTGTGAAAAATGTCTGTCTGTCTTTTGTATTTGGTGGTGAGCTAACATAAATATATGTGGTGTTTTCGCTGTAAAACATTTTAAAAATCTGAAATATTGGCTTTATTCACAAGATCTTTGTCTTTCATTAGCTATCCACCATATATTTCTCTGAAATGTTTTCTGATGTGTAATTAGTAGTTGACGTTGGTGTCTGTATTTTCTCTGGCTACTCCCGTGCGATTTCTGACTGTAGCTATGATGGTAGCAGTAATGTAAAACTGATTTATAGCTAAAATATGCAAATTTTTTGAACAAAACATAGATTTATTGTGTAACATGTTATAGGACTGTCATCTGAGGTAGTTTTTTCTAGGTTATTTAGGTTGGTTCTAGGTTAGTTAGGTTGGCTTGTGCATGCTACTTGGATCCTACTTGTGCTGTGAAAAATGTCTGTCTCTTTTTTATTTGGTGGTGAGCTAACATAAATATATGTGGTGTTTTCTCTGTAAAACATTTAAAAAATCGGACATGTTGGCTGGATTGACAAGATGTTTATCTTTCAAATGCTGTATTGGACTTGTTAATGTGTGAAAGTTAAATATTTAAAAAAAATAGATTTTGAATTTCGCGCCCTGCACTTGAGCTGGATGTTGTCAGAGGTGTACCGATATCGGGCTTGCAGCCCTAACAGGCTAAACTGAGAGAGTATTACTAAACTGAGATAGTATTACTAAACTGAGAGAATATTACTAAACTGAGAGAGTATTACTAAACTGAGAGAATATTACTAAACTGAGAGAGTATTACTAAACTGAGAGAGCTGAGAGAATATTACTAAACTGAGAGAATATTACTAAACTGAGAGAGTATTACTAAACTGAGGGAGTATTACTAAACCGAGAGAGTATTACTAACCTGAGAGAGTATTACTAAACTGAGAGAATATTACTAAACTGTGAGAGTATTACTAAACTGAGAGAGTATTACTAACCCGAGAGAGTATTACTAAACTGAGAGAGTATTACTAAACTGAGAGAGTGTTGCCTAGACTGAGATAGTATTACTCAACTTAGAGAGTATTACTAAACTGAGAGAGTATTACTAAACTGAGAGAATATTACTAAACGGTGAGAGTATTACTAAACTGAGAGAGTATTACTAACCCGAGAGAGTATTACTAAACTGAGAGAGTATTACTAAACTGAGAGAGTGTTACTAGACTGAGATAGTATTACTCAACTGAGAGAGTGTTACTAAACTGAGAGAATATTACTGAACGGAGAGATTATTTCTCAACTGAGAGAGTGTTACTAAACTAAGAGAGTATTACTAAACTGAGAGAGTATTACTAAACTGAGAGAGTATTACTAAACTGAGAGAATATTACTAAACTGAGAGAGTATTACTAAACTGAGAGAGTATTACTAAACTGTGAGAATATTACTCAACTGAGAGATTATTACTCTATGGAGAGAATATTTCTCAACTGAGAGAGTATTACTAAACTGAGAGAATATTACTAAACTGAGAGAATATTACTAAACTGAGAGAGTATTACTAAACTGAGAGAGCTGAGAGAATGTTTCTAAACTGAGAGAATATTACTAAACTGAGAGAGTATTACTTAACTGAGGGAGTATTACTAAACTGAGAGAGTGTTGCTAGACTGAGATAGTATTACTAAACTGAGAGAGTATTACTAAACTGAGAGAGTATTACTAAACTGTGAGAATATTACTCAAATGAGAGATTATTACTTTTGGAGAGATTATTTCTCAACTGAGCGAGTATTACTAAACTGAGAGAATATTACTAATTTGAGAAAGTGTTACTAAACTGAGAGAATATTACTCAACTGAGAGAGTATTACTAAACTGAGAGAGTATTACTAAACTGAGAGAGTATTACTAAACTGAGAGAGTGTTACTAGACTGAGATAGTATTACTCAACTGAGAGAGTATTACTAAACTGAGAGAGTATTACTAAACTGAGAAAGTATTACGAAACCGAGAGAGTTTTACTAAACTGAGAGAGTATTACTAAACTGAGAGAATATTACTAAACTGTGAGAGTATTACTAAACTGAGAGAGTATTTACTAACCCGAGAGAGTATTACTAAACTGAGAGAGTATTACTAAACTGAGAGAGTGTTACTAGACTGAGATGGTATTACTCAACTGAGAGAGTATTACTAAACTGAGAGAGCTGAGAGAATATTACTAAACTGAGAGAATATTACTAAACTGAGAGAGTATTAATAAACTGAGGAAGTATTACTAAACCGAGAGAGTATTACTAACCTGAGAGAGTATTACTAAACTGAGAGAATATTACTAAACTGAGAGAGTCTTACTAAACTGAGGGAGTATTACTAAACCGAGAGAGTATTACTAAACTGAGAGAATATTACTAAACTGAGAGAGTATTACTAAACTGAGAGAGCTGAGAGAATATTACTAAACTGAGAGTATATTACTAAACTGAGAGAGTTTTTCTAAGCTGAGGGAGTATTACTAAACCGAGAGAGTATTACTAACCTGCGAGAGTATTACTAAACTGAGAGAATATTACTAAACTGAGAGAGTATTACTAAACTGAGAGAGTATTACTAACCCGAGAGAGTATTACTAAACTGAGAGAGTATTACTAAACTGAGAGAGTGTTACTAAACTGAGAGAGTATTACTAAACTGAGAGAACTGAGAGAATATTACTAAACTGAGAGAATATTACTAAACTGAGAGAGTATTAATAAACTGAGGGAGTATTACTAAACTGAGAGAATATTACTAAACTGTGAGAGTATTACTAAACTGAGAGAGTATTACTAACCCGAGATAGTATTACTAAACTGAGAGAGTATTACTAAACTGAGAGAGTATTACTAAACTGAGAGAATATTACTAAACTGAGAGAGTATTACTAAACTGAGAGAATATTACTAAACTGAGAGAGTATTACTAAACTGAGAGAGTGTTACTAGACTGAGATAGTATTACTCAACTGAGAGAGTGTTACTAAACTGAGAGAATATTACTCAACGGAGAGATTATTACTCAACTGAGAGAGTGTTACTAAACTGAGAGAGTGTTACTAGACTGAGATAGTATTACTAAACTGAGAGAGTGTTGCTAGACTGAGATAGTATTACTAAACTGAGAGAGTATTACTAAACTGAGATAGTATTACTAAACTGAGAGAATATTACTAAACTGATAGAGTATTACTAAACTGAGAGAATATTACTAAACTGAGAGAGTATTACTAAACTGAGAGAGCTGAGAGAATATTACTAAACTGAGAGAATATTACTAAACTGAGAGAGTATTACTAAACTGAGGGAGTATTACTAAACCGAGAGAGTATTACTAACCTGAGAGAGTATTACTAAACTGAGAGAATATTACTAAACTGAGAGAGTTTTTCTAAGCTGAGGGAGTATTACTAAACCGAGAGAGTATTACTAACCTGCGAGAGTATTACTAAACTGAGAGAGTATTACTAAACTGAGAGAGTATTACTAACCCGAGAGAGTATTACTAAACTGAGAGAGTATTACTAAACTGAGAGAGTGTTACTAAACTGAGAGAATATTACTAAACTGAGAGAGTATTACTAAACTGAGAGAACTGAGAGAATATTACTAAACTGAGAGAATATTACTAAACTGAGAGAGTATTACTAAACTGAGGGAGTATTACTAAACTGAGAGAATATTACTAAACTGTGAGAGTATTACTAAACTGAGAGAGTATTACTAACCCGAGAGAGTATTACTAAACTGAGAGAGCATTACTAAACTGAGAGAATATTACTAAACGGTGAGAGTATTACTAAACTAAAAGAGTATTACTAACCCGAGAGAGAATATTACTAAACTGAGAGAGTATTACTAAACTGAGAGAGTGTTACTAGACTGAGATAGTATTACTCAACTGAGAGAGTGTTACTAAACTGAGAGAATATTACTCAACGGAGAGATTATTACTCAACTGAGAGAGTGTTACTAAACTGAGAGAGTGTTACTAGACTGAGATAGTATTACTAAACTGAGAGAGTGTTGCTAGACTGAGATAGTATTACTAAACTGAGAGAGTATTACTAAACTGAGATAGTATTACTAAACTGAGAGAATATTACTAAACTGATAGAGTATTACTAAACTGAGAGAATATTACTAAACTGAGAGAGTATTACTAAACTGAGAGAGCTGAGAGAATATTACTAAACTGAGAGAATATTACTAAACTGAGAGAGTATTAATAAACTGAGGAAGTATTACTAAACCGAGAGAGTATTACTAACCTGAGAGAGTATTACTAAACTGAGAGAATATTAATAAACTGTGAGAGTATTACTAAACTGAGAGAGTATTACTAACCCGAGAGAGTATTACTAAACTGAGAGAGTATTACTAAACTGAGAGAGTGTTGCCTAGACTGAGATAGTATTATTCAACTGAGAGAGTATTACTAAACTGAGAGAGTATTACTAAACTGAGAGAATATTACTAAACGGTGAGAGTATTACTAAACTGAGAGAGTATTACTAACCCGAGAGAGTATTACTAAACTGAGAGAGTATTACTAAACTGAGAGAGTGTTACTAGACTGAGATAGTATTACTCAACTGAGAGAGTGTTACTAAACTGAGAGAATATTACTGAACGGAGAGATTATTTCTCAACTGAGAGAGTGTTACTAAACTAAGAGAGTATTACTAAACTGAGAGAGTATTACTAAACTGAGAGAGTGTTGCTAGACTGAGATAGTATTACTAAACTGAGAGAGTATTACTAAACTGTGGGAGTATACTAAACCAAGAGAGTATTATTAAACTGAGAGAATATTACTAAACTGAGAGAGTATTACTAAACTGAGAGAGCTGAGAGAATATTACTAAACTGAGAGAATATTACTAAACTGAGAGAGTATTACTAAACTGAGGGAGTATTACTAAACTGAGAGAGTATTAATAACCTGAGAGAGTATTACTAAACTGAGAGAATATTACTAAACTGTGAGAGTATTACTAAACTGAGAGAGTATTACTAACCCGAGAGAGTATTACTAAACTGAGAGAGTATTACTAAACTGAGAGAGTGTTACTAGACTGAGATAGTATTACTCAACTGAGAGAGTATTACTAAACTGAGAGAGTATTACTAAACTGAGAGAATATTACTAAACGGTGAGAGTATTACTAAACTGAGAGAGTATTACTAACCCGAGAGAGTATTACTAAACTGAGAGAGTATTACTAAACTGAGAGAGTGTTACTAGACTGAGATAGTATTACTCAACTGAGAGAGTGTTACTAAACTGAGAGAATATTACTGAACGGAGAGATTATTTCTCAACTGAGAGAGTGTTACTAAACTAAGAGAGTATTACTAAACTGAGAGAATATTACTCAACTGAGAGATTATTACTCTATGGAGAGAATATTTCTCAACTGAGAGAGTATTACTAAACTGAGAGAATATTACTAAACTGAGAGAGTATTACTAAACTGAGAGAATATTACTAAACTGAGAGAGTATTACTAAACTGAGAGAGCTGAGAGAATGTTTCTAAACTGAGAGAATATTACTAAACTGAGGGAGTATTACTAAACTGAGAGAGTATTACTAAACTGTGAGAATATTACTCAACTGAGAGATTATTACTCTATGGAGAGAATATTTCTCAACTGAGAGAGTATTACTAAACTGAGAGAGTATTACTAAACTGAGAGAGTGTTACTAGACTGAGATAGTATTACTCAACTGAGAGAGTATTACTAAACTGAGAGAATATTACTAAACGGTGAGAGTATTACTAAACTGAGAGAGTATTACTAACCCGAGAGAGTATTACTAAACTGAGAGAGTATTACTAAACTGAGAGAGTATTACTAAACTGAGAGAGTATTACTAAACTGTGAGAATATTACTCAACTGAGAGATTATTACTCTATGGAGAGAATATTTCTCAACTGAGAGAGTATTACTAAACTGAGAGAATATTACTAAACTGAGAGAGTATTACTAAACTGAGAGAATATTACTAAACTGAGAGAGTATTACTAAACTGAGAGAGCTGAGAGAATGTTTCTAAACTGAGAGAATATTACTAAACTGAGAGAGTATTACTTAACTGAGGGAGTATTACTAAACTGAGAGAGTATTACTAAACTGTGAGAATACTACTCAACTGAGAGATTATTACTCCATGGAGAGAATATTTCTCAACTGAGAGAGTATTACTAAACTGAGAGAGTATTACTAATTTGAGAAAGTGTTACTAAACTGAGAGAGTATTACTAAACTGAGAGAGTATTACTAAACTGTGAGAATATTACTCAACTGAGAGATTATTACTCTATGGAGAGAATATTTCTCAACTGAGAGAGTATTACTAAACTGAGAGAATATTACTAAACTGAGAGAGTATTACTAAACTGAGAGAATATTACTAAACTGAGAGAGTATTACTAAACTGAGAGAGCTGAGAGAATGTTTCTAAACTGAGAGAATATTACTAAACTGAGAGAGTATTACTTAACTGAGGGAGTATTACTAAACTGAGAGAGTGTTGCTAGACTGAGATAGTATTACTAAACTGAGAGAGTATTACTAAACTGAGAGAGTATTACTAAACTGTGAGAATATTACTCAACTGAGAGATTATTACTTTTGGAGAGATTATTTCTCAACTGAGCGAGTATTACTAAACTGAGAGAATATTACTAATTTGAGAAAGTGTTACTAAACTGAGAGAATATTACTAAACTGAGAGAGTGTTACTAGACTGAGATAGTATTACTCAACTGAGAGAGTATTACTAAACTGAGAGAGTATTACTAAACTGAGAAAGTATTACGAAACCGAGAGAGTTTTACTAAACTGAGAGAGTATTACTAAACTGAGAGAATATTACTAAACTGTGAGAGTATTACTAAACTGAGAGAGTATTTACTAACCCGAGAGAGTATTACTAAACTGAGAGAGTATTACTAAACTGAGAGAGTGTTACTAGACTGAGATGGTATTACTCAACTGAGAGAGTATTACTAAACTGAGAGAGCTGAGAGAATATTACTAAACTGAGAGAATATTACTAAACTGAGAGAGTATTAATAAACTGAGGAAGTATTACTAAACCGAGAGAGTATTACTAACCTGAGAGAGTATTACTAAACTGAGAGAATATTACTAAACTGAGAGAGTCTTACTAAACTGAGGGAGTATTACTAAACCGAGAGAGTATTACTAAACTGAGAGAATATTACTAAACTGAGAGAGTATTACTAAACTGAGAGAGCTGAGAGAATATTACTAAACTGAGAGTATATTACTAAACTGAGAGAGTTTTTCTAAGCTGAGGGAGTATTACTAAACCGAGAGAGTATTACTAACCTGCGAGAGTATTACTAAACTGAGAGAATATTACTAAACTGAGAGAGTATTACTAAACTGAGAGAGTATTACTAACCCGAGAGAGTATTACTAAACTGAGAGAGTATTACTAAACTGAGAGAGTGTTACTAAACTGAGAGAGTATTACTAAACTGAGAGAACTGAGAGAATATTACTAAACTGAGAGAATATTACTAAACTGAGAGAGTATTAATAAACTGAGGGAGTATTACTAAACTGAGAGAATATTACTAAACTGTGAGAGTATTACTAAACTGAGAGAGTATTACTAACCCGAGATAGTATTACTAAACTGAGAGAGTATTACTAAACTGAGAGAATATTACTAAACGGTGAGAGTATTACTAAACTAAAAGAGTATTACTAACCCGAGAGAGAATATTACTAAACTGAGAGAGTATTACTAAACTGAGAGAGTGTTACTAGACTGAGATAGTATTACTCAACTGAGAGAGTGTTACTAAACTGAGAGAATATTACTCAACGGAGAGATTATTACTCAACTGAGAGAGTGTTACTAAACTGAGAGAGTGTTACTAGACTGAGATAGTATTACTAAACTGAGAGAGTGTTGCTAGACTGAGATAGTATTACTAAACTGAGAGAGTATTACTAAACTGAGATAGTATTACTAAACTGAGAGAATATTACTAAACTGATAGAGTATTACTAAACTGAGAGAATATTACTAAACTGAGAGAGTATTACTAAACTGAGAGAGCTGAGAGAATATTACTAAACTGAGAGAATATTACTAAACTGAGAGAGTATTACTAAACTGAGGGAGTATTACTAAACCGAGAGAGTATTACTAACCTGAGAGAGTATTACTAAACTGAGAGAATATTACTAAACTGAGAGAGTTTTTCTAAGCTGAGGGAGTATTACTAAACCGAGAGAGTATTACTAACCTGCGAGAGTATTACTAAACTGAGAGAATATTACTAAACTGAGAGAGTATTACTAAACTGAGAGAGTATTACTAACCCGAGAGAGTATTACTAAACTGAGAGAGTATTACTAAACTGAGAGAGTGTTACTAAACTGAGAGAATATTACTAAACTGAGAGAGTATTACTAAACTGAGAGAACTGAGAGAATATTACTAAACTGAGAGAATATTACTAAACTGAGAGAGTATTACTAAACTGAGGGAGTATTACTAAACTGAGAGAATATTACTAAACTGTGAGAGTATTACTAAACTGAGAGAGTATTACTAACCCGAGAGAGTATTACTAAACTGAGAGAGCATTACTAAACTGAGAGAATATTACTAAACGGTGAGAGTATTACTAAACTAAAAGAGTATTACTAACCCGAGAGAGAATATTACTAAACTGAGAGAGTATTACTAAACTGAGAGAGTGTTACTAGACTGAGATAGTATTACTCAACTGAGAGAGTGTTACTAAACTGAGAGAATATTACTCAACGGAGAGATTATTACTCAACTGAGAGAGTGTTACTAAACTGAGAGAGTGTTACTAGACTGAGATAGTATTACTAAACTGAGAGAGTGTTGCTAGACTGAGATAGTATTACTAAACTGAGAGAGTATTACTAAACTGAGATAGTATTACTAAACTGAGAGAATATTACTAAACTGATAGAGTATTACTAAACTGAGAGAGTATTACTAAACTGAGAGAGTATTACTAAACTGAGAGAGCTGAGAGAATATTACTAAACTGAGAGAATATTACTAAACTGAGAGAGTATTACTAAACTGAGGAAGTATTACTAACCCGAGAGAGTATTACTAACCTGAGAGAGTATTACTAAACTGAGAGAATATTAATAAACTGTGAGAGTATTACTAAACTGAGAGAGTATTACTAACCCGAGAGAGTATTACTAAACTGAGAGAGTATTACTAAACTGAGAGAGTGTTGCCTAGACTGAGATAGTATTATTCAACTGAGAGAGTATTACTAAACTGAGAGAGTATTACTAAACTGAGAGAATATTACTAAACGGTGAGAGTATTACTAAACTGAGAGAGTATTACTAACCCGAGAGAGTATTACTAAACTGAGAGAGTATTACTAAACTGAGAGAGTGTTACTAGACTGAGATAGTATTACTCAACTGAGAGAGTGTTACTAAACTGAGAGAATATTACTGAACGGAGAGAGTATTACTAAACTGAGAGAGCTGAGAGAATATTACTAAACTGAGAGAGTCTTACTAAACTGAGGGAGTATTACTAAACCGAGAGAGTATTACTAAACTGAGAGAATATTACTAAACTGAGAGAGTATTACTAAACTGAGAGAGCTGAGAGAATATTACTAAACTGAGAGTATATTACTAAACTGAGAGAGTTTTTCTAAGCTGAGGGAGTATTACTAAACCGAGAGAGTATTACTAACCTGCGAGAGTATTACTAAACTGAGAGAATATTACTAAACTGAGAGAGTATTACTAAACTGAGAGAGTATTACTAACCCGAGAGAGTATTACTAAACTGAGAGAGTATTACTAAACTGAGAGAGTGTTACTAAACTGAGAGAGTATTACTAAACTGAGAGAACTGAGAGAATATTACTAAACTGAGAGAATATTACTAAACTGAGAGAGTATTAATAAACTGAGGGAGTATTACTAAACTGAGAGAATATTACTAAACTGTGAGAGTATTACTAAACTGAGAGAGTATTACTAACCCGAGATAGTATTACTAAACTGAGAGAGTATTACTAAACTGAGAGAATATTACTAAACGGTGAGAGTATTACTAAACTAAAAGAGTATTACTAACCCGAGAGAGAATATTACTAAACTGAGAGAGTATTACTAAACTGAGAGAGTGTTACTAGACTGAGATAGTATTACTCAACTGAGAGAGTGTTACTAAACTGAGAGAATATTACTCAACGGAGAGATTATTACTCAACTGAGAGAGTGTTACTAAACTGAGAGAGTGTTACTAGACTGAGATAGTATTACTAAACTGAGAGAGTGTTGCTAGACTGAGATAGTATTACTAAACTGAGAGAGTATTACTAAACTGAGATAGTATTACTAAACTGAGAGAATATTACTAAACTGATAGAGTATTACTAAACTGAGAGAATATTACTAAACTGAGAGAGTATTACTAAACTGAGAGAGCTGAGAGAATATTACTAAACTGAGAGAATATTACTAAACTGAGAGAGTATTACTAAACTGAGGGAGTATTACTAAACCGAGAGAGTATTACTAACCTGAGAGAGTATTACTAAACTGAGAGAATATTACTAAACTGAGAGAGTTTTTCTAAGCTGAGGGAGTATTACTAAAATGAGAGAGTATTACTAACCTGCGAGAGCATTACTAAACTGAGAGAATATTACTAAACTGAGAGAGTATTACTAAACTGAGAGAGTATTACTAACCCGAGAGAGTATTACTAAACTGAGAGAGTATTACTAAACTGAGAGAGTGTTACTAAACTGAGAGAATATTACTAAACTGAGAGAGTATTACTAAACTGAGAGAACTGAGAGAATATTACTAAACTGAGAGAATATTACTAAACTGAGAGAGTATTACTAAACTGAGGGAGTATTACTAAACTGAGAGAATATTACTAAACTGTGAGAGTATTACTAAACTGAGAGAGTATTACTAACCCGAGAGAGTATTACTAAACTGAGAGAGCATTACTAAACTGAGAGAGTGTTACTAGACTGAGATAGTATTACTAAACTGAGAGAGTATTACTAAGAGAGAGTATTACTAAACTGAGAGAGTATTACTAAACTGAGAGAGTGTTACTAGACTGAGATAGTATTACTCAACTGAGAGAGTGTTACTAAACTGAGAGAATATTACTCAACGGAGAGATTATTACTCAACTGAGAGAGTGTTACTAAACTGAGAGAGTGTTACTAGACTGAGATAGTATTACTAAACTGAGAGAGTGTTGCTAGACTGAGATAGTATTACTAAACTGAGAGAGTATTACTAAACTGAGATAGTATTACTAAACTGAGAGAATATTACTAAACTGATAGAGTATTACTAAACTGAGAGAATATTACTAAACTGAGAGAGTATTACTAAACTGAGAGAGCTGAGAGAATATTACTAAACTGAGAGAATATTACTAAACTGAGAGAGTATTAATAAACTGAGGAAGTATTACTAAACCGAGAGAGTATTACTAACCTGAGAGAGTATTACTAAACTGAGAGAATATTAATAAACTGTGAGAGTATTACTAAACTGAGAGAGTATTACTAACCCGAGAGAGTATTACTAAACTGAGAGAGTATTACTAAACTGAGAGAGTGTTGCCTAGACTGAGATAGTATTATTCAACTGAGAGAGTATTACTAAACTGAGAGAGTATTACTAAACTGAGAGAATATTACTAAACGGTGAGAGTATTACTAAACTGAGAGAGTATTACTAACCCGAGAGAGTATTACTAAACTGAGAGAGTATTACTAAACTGAGAGAGTGTTACTAGACTGAGATAGTATTACTCAACTGAGAGAGTGTTACTAAACTGAGAGAATATTACTGAACGGAGAGATTATTTCTCAACTGAGAGAGTGTTACTAAACTAAGAGAGTATTACTAAACTGAGAGAGTATTACTAAACTGAGAGAGTGTTGCTAGACTGAGATAGTATTACTAAACTGAGAGAGTATTACTAAACTGTGGGAGTATACTAAACCAAGAGAGTATTATTAAACTGAGAGAATATTACTAAACTGAGAGAGTATTACTAAACTGAGAGAGCTGAGAGAATATTACTAAACTGAGAGAATATTACTAAACTGTGAGAGTATTACTAAACTGAGAGTGTATTACTAACCCGAGAGAGTATTACTAAACTGAGAGAGTATTACTAAACTGAGAGAGTGTTACTAGACTGAGATAGTATTACTCAACTGAGAGAGTATTACTAAACTGAGAGAGTATTACTAAACTGAGAGAATATTACTAAACGGTGAGAGTATTACTAAACTGAGAGAGTATTACTAACCCGAGAGAGTATTACTAAACTGAGAGAATATTACTAAACTGAGAGAGTGTTACTAGACTGAGATAGTATTACTCAACTGAGAGAGTGTTACTAAACTGAGAGAATATTACTGAACGGAGAGATTATTTCTCAACTGAGAGAGTGTTACTAAACTAAGAGAGTATTACTAAACTGAGAGAATATTACTCAACTGAGAGATTATTACTCTATGGAGAGAATATTTCTCAACTGAGAGAGTATTACTAAACTGAGAGAATATTACTAAACTGAGAGAGTATTACTAAACTGAGAGAATATTACTAAACTGAGAGAGTATTACTAAACTGAGAGAGCTGAGAGAATGTTTCTAAACTGAGAGAATATTACTAAACTGAGAGAGTATTACTTAACTGAGGGAGTATTACTAAACTGAGAGAGTATTACTAAACTGTGAGAATATTAGTCAACTGAGAGATTATTACTCTATGGAGAGAATATTTCTCAACTGAGAGAGTATTACTAAACTGAGAGAGTATTACTAAACTGAGAGAGTGTTACTAGACTGAGATAGTATTACTCAACTGAGAGAGTATTACTAAACTGAGAGAGTATTACTAAACTGAGAGAATATTACTAAACGGTGAGAGTATTACTAAACTGAGAGAGTATTACTAACCCGAGAGAGTATTACTAAACTGAGAGAGTATTACTAAACTGAGAGAGTATTACTAAACTGAGAGAGCTGAGAGAATGTTTCTAAACTGAGAGAATATTACTAAACTGAGAGAGTATTACTTAACTGAGGGAGTATTACTAAACTGAGAGAGTATTACTAAACTGTGAGAATACTACTCAACTGAGAGATCATTACTCTATGGAGAGAATATTTCTCAACTGAGAGAGTATTACTAAACTGAGAGAATATTACTAAACTGAGAGAGTATTACTAAACTGAGAGAGTATTACTAAACTGAGAGAGTATTACTAAACTGAGAGAGCTGAGAGAATGTTTCTAAACTGAGAGAATATTACTAAACTGAGAGAGTATTACTAAACTGAGGGAGTATTACTAAACCGAGAGAGTATTACTAAACTGTGAGAGTATTACTAAACTGTGAGAATATTACTCAACTGAGAGATTATTACTCTATGGAGAGAATATTTAGAGATATTACTAAACTGAGAGAGTCTTACTAAACTGAGGGAGTATTACTAAACCGAGAGAGTATTACTAAACTGAGAGAATATTACTAAACTGAGAGAGTATTACTAAACTGAGAGAGCTGAGAGAATATTACTAAACTGAGAGTATATTACTAAACTGAGAGAGTATTACTAAACTGAGGGAGTATTACTAAACCGAGAGAGTATTACTAACCTGCGAGAGTATTACTAAACTGAGAGAATATTACTAAACTGAGAGAGTATTACTAAACTGAGAGAGTATTACTAACCCGAGAGAGAATTACTAAACTGAGAGAGTATTACTAAACTGAGAGAGTGTTACTAAACTGAGAGAATATTACTAAACTGAGAGAGTATTACTAAACTGAGAGAACTGAGAGAATATTACTAAACTGAGAGAGTATTACTAAACTGAGGGAGTATTACTAAACTGAGAGAATATTACTAAACTGTGAGAGTATTACTAAACTGAGAGAGTATTACTAACCCGAGAGAGTATTACTAAACTGAGAGAGTATTACTAAACTGAGAGAATATTACTAAACGGTGAGAGTATTACTAAACTAAAAGAGTATTACTAACCCGAGAGAGAATATTACTAAACTGAGAGAGTATTACTAAACTGAGAGAGTGTTACTAGACTGAGATAGTATTACTCAACTGAGAGAGTGTTACTAAACTGAGAGAATATTACTCAACGGAGAGATTATTACTCAACTGAGAGAGTGTTACTAAACTGAGAGAGTGTTTACTAGACTGAGATAGTATTACTAAACTGAGAGAGTGTTGCTAGACTGAGATAGTATTACTAAACTGAGAGATTATTACTGAACCGAGAGAGTATTACTAAACTGTGAGAGTATTACTAAACTGTGAGAATATTACTCAACTGAGAGATTATTACTCTATGGAGAGAATATTTCTCAACTGAGAGAGTATTACTAAACTGAGAGAGTATTACTAATTTGAGAAAGTGTTACTAAACTGAGAGAATATTACTCAACTGAGAGAGTATTACTAAACTGAGAGAGTATTACTAAACTGAGAGAGTATTACTAAACTGAGAGAGTGTTACTAGACTGAGATAGTATTACTCAACTGAGAGAGTATTACTAAACTGAGAGAGTATTACTAAACTGAGAAAGTATTACGAAACCGAGAGAGTTTTACTAAACTGAGAGAGTATTACTAAACTGAGAGAATATTACTAAACTGTGAGAGTATTACTAAACTGAGAGAGTATTTACTAACCCGAGAGAGTATTACTAAACTGAGAGAGTATTACTAAACTGAGAGAGTGTTACTAGACTGAGATGGTATTACTCAACTGAGAGAGTATTACTAAACTGAGAGAGTGTTACTAGACTGAGAGAGTATTACTAAACTGAGAGAATATTACTAAACTGAGAGAGTCTTACTAAACTGAGGGAGTATTACTAAACCGAGAGAGTATTACTAAACTGAGAGAATATTACTAAACTGAGAGAGTATTACTAAACTGAGAGAGTATTACTAAACTGTGAGAATACTACTCAACTGAGAGATTATTACTCTATGGAGAGAATATTTCTCAACTGAGAGAGTATTACTAAACTGAGAGAATATTACTAAACTGAGAGAGTATTACTAAACTGAGAGAATATTACTAAACTGAGAGAGTATTACTAAACTGAGAGAGCTGAGAGAATGTTTCTAAACTGAGAGAATATTACTAAACTGAGAGAGTATTACTAAACTGAGGGATTATTACTGAACCGAGAGAGTATTACTAAACTGTGAGAGTATTACTAAACTGTGAGAATATTACTCAACTGAGAGATTATTACTCTATGGAGAGAATATTTCTCAACTGAGAGAGTATTACTAAACTGAGAGAGTATTACTAATTTGAGAAAGTGTTACTAAACTGAGAGAATATTACTCAACTGAGAGAGTATTACTAAACTGAGAGAGTATTACTAAACTGAGAGAGTATTACTAAACTGAGAGAGTGTTACTAGACTGAGATAGTATTACTCAACTGAGAGAGTATTACTAAACTGAGAGAGTATTACTAAACTGAGAAAGTATTACGAAACCGAGAGAGTTTTACTAAACTGAGAGAGTATTACTAAACTGAGAGAATATTACTAAACTGTGAGAGTATTACTAAACTGAGAGAGTATTTACTAACCCGAGAGAGAATTACTAAACTGAGAGAGTATTACTAAACTGAGAGAGTGTTACTAGACTGAGATGGTATTACTCAACTGAGAGAGTATTACTAAACTGAGAGAGTGTTACTAGACTGAGAGAGTATTACTAAACTGAGAGAATATTACTAAACTGAGAGAGTCTTACTAAACTGAGGGAGTATTACTAAACCGAGAGAGTATTACTAAACTGAGAGAATATTACTAAACTGAGAGAGTATTACTAAACTGAGAGAGCTGAGAGAATATTACTAAACTGAGAGTATATTACTAAACTGAGAGAGTTTTTCTAAGCTGAGGGAGTATTACTAAACCGAGAGAGTATTACTAACCTGCGAGAGTATTACTAAACTGAGAGAATATTACTAAACTGAGAGAGTATTACTAAACTGAGAGAGTATTACTAACCCGAGAGAGAATTACTAAACTGAGAGAGTATTACTAAACTGAGAGAGTGTTACTAAACTGAGAGAATATTACTAAACTGAGAGAGTATTACTAAACTGAGAGAACTGAGAGAATATTACTAAACTGAGAGAGTATTACTAAACTGAGGGAGTATTACTAAACTGAGAGAATATTACTAAACTGTGAGAGTATTACTAAACTGAGAGAGTATTACTAACCCGAGAGAGTATTACTAAACTGAGAGAGTATTACTAAACTGAGAGAATATTACTAAACGGTGAGAGTATTACTAAACTAAAAGAGTATTACTAACCCGAGAGAGAATATTACTAAACTGAGAGAGTATTACTAAACTGAGAGAGTGTTACTAGACTGAGATAGTATTACTCAACTGAGAGAGTGTTACTAAACTGAGAGAATATTACTCAACGGAGAGATTATTACTCAACTGAGAGAGTGTTACTAAACTGAGAGAGTGTTTACTAGACTGAGATAGTATTACTAAACTGAGAGAGTGTTGCTAGACTGAGATAGTATTACTAAACTGAGAGATTATTACTGAACCGAGAGAGTATTACTAAACTGTGAGAGTATTACTAAACTGTGAGAATATTACTCAACTGAGAGATTATTACTCTATGGAGAGAATATTTCTCAACTGAGAGAGTATTACTAAACTGAGAGAGTATTACTAATTTGAGAAAGTGTTACTAAACTGAGAGAATATTACTCAACTGAGAGAGTATTACTAAACTGAGAGAGTATTACTAAACTGAGAGAGTATTACTAAACTGAGAGAGTGTTACTAGACTGAGATAGTATTACTCAACTGAGAGAGTATTACTAAACTGAGAGAGTATTACTAAACTGAGAAAGTATTACGAAACCGAGAGAGTTTTACTAAACTGAGAGAGTATTACTAAACTGAGAGAATATTACTAAACTGTGAGAGTATTACTAAACTGAGAGAGTATTTACTAACCCGAGAGAGTATTACTAAACTGAGAGAGTATTACTAAACTGAGAGAGTGTTACTAGACTGAGATGGTATTACTCAACTGAGAGAGTATTACTAAACTGAGAGAGTGTTACTAGACTGAGAGAGTATTACTAAACTGAGAGAATATTACTAAACTGAGAGAGTCTTACTAAACTGAGGGAGTATTACTAAACCGAGAGAGTATTACTAAACTGAGAGAATATTACTAAACTGAGAGAGTATTACTAAACTGAGAGAGCTGAGAGAATATTACTAAACTGAGAGTATATTACTAAACTGAGAGAGTTTTTCTAAGCTGAGGGAGTATTACTAAACCGAGAGAGTATTACTAACCTGCGAGAGTATTACTAAACTGAGAGAATATTACTAAACTGAGAGAGTATTACTAAACTGAGAGAGTATTACTAACCCGAGAGAGAATTACTAAACTGAGAGAGTATTACTAAACTGAGAGAGTGTTACTAAACTGAGAGAATATTACTAAACTGAGAGAGTATTACTAAACTGAGAGAACTGAGAGAATATTACTAAACTGAGAGAGTATTACTAAACTGAGGGAGTATTACTAAACTGAGAGAATATTACTAAACTGTGAGAGTATTACTAAACTGAGAGAGTATTACTAACCCGAGAGAGTATTACTAAACTGAGAGAGTATTACTAAACTGAGAGAATATTACTAAACGGTGAGAGTATTACTAAACTAAAAGAGTATTACTAACCCGAGAGAGAATATTACTAAACTGAGAGAGTATTACTAAACTGAGAGAGTGTTACTAGACTGAGATAGTATTACTCAACTGAGAGAGTGTTACTAAACTGAGAGAATATTACTCAACGGAGAGATTATTACTCAACTGAGAGAGTGTTACTAAACTGAGAGAGTGTTTACTAGACTGAGATAGTATTACTAAACTGAGAGAGTGTTGCTAGACTGAGATAGTATTACTAAACTGAGAGATTATTACTGAACCGAGAGAGTATTACTAAACTGTGAGAGTATTACTAAACTGTGAGAATATTACTCAACTGAGAGATTATTACTCTATGGAGAGAATATTTCTCAACTGAGAGAGTATTACTAAACTGAGAGAGTATTACTAATTTGAGAAAGTGTTACTAAACTGAGAGAATATTACTCAACTGAGAGAGTATTACTAAACTGAGAGAGTATTACTAAACTGAGAGAGTATTACTAAACTGAGAGAGTGTTACTAGACTGAGATAGTATTACTCAACTGAGAGAGTATTACTAAACTGAGAGAGTATTACTAAACTGAGAAAGTATTACGAAACCGAGAGAGTTTTACTAAACTGAGAGAGTATTACTAAACTGAGAGAATATTACTAAACTGTGAGAGTATTACTAAACTGAGAGAGTATTTACTAACCCGAGAGAGTATTACTAAACTGAGAGAGTATTACTAAACTGAGAGAGTGTTACTAGACTGAGATGGTATTACTAAACTGAGAGAGTATTACTAAACTGAGAGAGTATTACTAAACTGAGAGAGTATTACTAAACTGAGAGAGTATTACTAAACTGAGAGAGTCTTACTAAACTGAGGGAGTATTACTAAACCGAGAGAGTATTACTAAACTGAGAGAATATTACTAAACTGAGAGAGTATTACTAAACTGAGAGAGTATTACTAAACTGTGAGAATACTACTCAACTGAGAGATTATTACTCTATGGAGAGAATATTTCTCAACTGAGAGAGTATTACTAAACTGAGAGAATATTACTAAACTGAGAGAGTATTACTAAACTGAGAGAATATTACTAAACTGAGAGAGTATTACTAAACTGAGAGAGCTGAGAGAATGTTTCTAAACTGAGAGAATATTACTAAACTGAGAGAGTATTACTAAACTGAGGGATTATTACTGAACCGAGAGAGTATTACTAAACTGTGAGAGTATTACTAAACTGTGAGAATATTACTCAACTGAGAGATTATTACTCTATGGAGAGAATATTTCTCAACTGAGAGAGTATTACTAAACTGAGAGAGTATTACTAATTTGAGAAAGTGTTACTAAACTGAGAGAATATTACTCAACTGAGAGAGTATTACTAAACTGAGAGAGTATTACTAAACTGAGAGAGTATTACTAAACTGAGAGAGTGTTACTAGACTGAGATAGTATTACTCAACTGAGAGAGTATTACTAAACTGAGAGAGTATTACTAAACTGAGAAAGTATTACGAAACCGAGAGAGTTTTACTAAACTGAGAGAGTATTACTAAACTGAGAGAATATTACTAAACTGTGAGAGTATTACTAAACTGAGAGAGTATTTACTAACCCGAGAGAGAATTACTAAACTGAGAGAGTATTACTAAACTGAGAGAGTGTTACTAGACTGAGATGGTATTACTCAACTGAGAGAGTATTACTAAACTGAGAGAGTGTTACTAGACTGAGAGAGTATTACTAAACTGAGAGAATATTACTAAACTGAGAGAGTCTTACTAAACTGAGGGAGTATTACTAAACCGAGAGAGTATTACTAAACTGAGAGAATATTACTAAACTGAGAGAGTATTACTAAACTGAGAGAGCTGAGAGAATATTACTAAACTGAGAGTATATTACTAAACTGAGAGAGTTTTTCTAAGCTGAGGGAGTATTACTAAACCGAGAGAGTATTACTAACCTGCGAGAGTATTACTAAACTGAGAGAATATTACTAAACTGAGAGAGTATTACTAAACTGAGAGAGTATTACTAACCCGAGAGAGAATTACTAAACTGAGAGAGTATTACTAAACTGAGAGAGTGTTACTAAACTGAGAGAATATTACTAAACTGAGAGAGTATTACTAAACTGAGAGAACTGAGAGAATATTACTAAACTGAGAGAGTATTACTAAACTGAGGGAGTATTACTAAACTGAGAGAATATTACTAAACTGTGAGAGTATTACTAAACTGAGAGAGTATTACTAACCCGAGAGAGTATTACTAAACTGAGAGAGTATTACTAAACTGAGAGAATATTACTAAACGGTGAGAGTATTACTAAACTAAAAGAGTATTACTAACCCGAGAGAGAATATTACTAAACTGAGAGAGTATTACTAAACTGAGAGAGTGTTACTAGACTGAGATAGTATTACTCAACTGAGAGAGTGTTACTAAACTGAGAGAATATTACTCAACGGAGAGATTATTACTCAACTGAGAGAGTGTTACTAAACTGAGAGAGTGTTTACTAGACTGAGATAGTATTACTAAACTGAGAGAGTGTTGCTAGACTGAGATAGTATTACTAAACTGAGAGATTATTACTGAACCGAGAGAGTATTACTAAACTGTGAGAGTATTACTAAACTGTGAGAATATTACTCAACTGAGAGATTATTACTCTATGGAGAGAATATTTCTCAACTGAGAGAGTATTACTAAACTGAGAGAGTATTACTAATTTGAGAAAGTGTTACTAAACTGAGAGAATATTACTCAACTGAGAGAGTATTACTAAACTGAGAGAGTATTACTAAACTGAGAGAGTATTACTAAACTGAGAGAGTGTTACTAGACTGAGATAGTATTACTCAACTGAGAGAGTATTACTAAACTGAGAGAGTATTACTAAACTGAGAAAGTATTACGAAACCGAGAGAGTTTTACTAAACTGAGAGAGTATTACTAAACTGAGAGAATATTACTAAACTGTGAGAGTATTACTAAACTGAGAGAGTATTTACTAACCCGAGAGAGTATTACTAAACTGAGAGAGTATTACTAAACTGAGAGAGTGTTACTAGACTGAGATGGTATTACTCAACTGAGAGAGTATTACTAAACTGAGAGAGTGTTACTAGACTGAGAGAGTATTACTAAACTGAGAGAATATTACTAAACTGAGAGAGTCTTACTAAACTGAGGGAGTATTACTAAACCGAGAGAGTATTACTAAACTGAGAGAATATTACTAAACTGAGAGAGTATTACTAAACTGAGAGAGCTGAGAGAATATTACTAAACTGAGAGTATATTACTAAACTGAGAGAGTTTTTCTAAGCTGAGGGAGTATTACTAAACCGAGAGAGTATTACTAACCTGCGAGAGTATTACTAAACTGAGAGAATATTACTAAACTGAGAGAGTATTACTAAACTGAGAGAGTATTACTAACCCGAGAGAGAATTACTAAACTGAGAGAGTATTACTAAACTGAGAGAGTGTTACTAAACTGAGAGAATATTACTAAACTGAGAGAGTATTACTAAACTGAGAGAACTGAGAGAATATTACTAAACTGAGAGAGTATTACTAAACTGAGGGAGTATTACTAAACTGAGAGAATATTACTAAACTGTGAGAGTATTACTAAACTGAGAGAGTATTACTAACCCGAGAGAGTATTACTAAACTGAGAGAGTATTACTAAACTGAGAGAATATTACTAAACGGTGAGAGTATTACTAAACTAAAAGAGTATTACTAACCCGAGAGAGAATATTACTAAACTGAGAGAGTATTACTAAACTGAGAGAGTGTTACTAGACTGAGATAGTATTACTCAACTGAGAGAGTGTTACTAAACTGAGAGAATATTACTCAACGGAGAGATTATTACTCAACTGAGAGAGTGTTACTAAACTGAGAGAGTGTTACTAGACTGAGATAGTATTACTAAACTGAGAGAGTATTACTAAACTGAGAGAGTATTACTAAACTGAGAGAGTATTACTAAACTGAGATAGTATTACTAAACTGAGAGAATATTACTAAACTGATAGAGTATTACTAAACTGAGAGAATATTACTAAACTGAGAGAGTATTACTAAACTGAGAGAGCTGAGAGAATATTACTAAACTGAGAGAATATTACTAAACTGAGAGAGTATTACTAAACTGAGGGAGTATTACTAAACCGAGAGAGTATTACTAACCTGAGAGAGTATTACTAAACTGAGAGAATATTACTAAACTGTGAGAGTATTACTAAACTGAGAGAGTATTACTAAACTGAGAGAGTATTACTAAACTGAGAGAGTGTTACTAGACTGAGATAGTATTACTCAACTGAGAGAGTATTACTAAACTGAGAGAGTATTACTAAACTGAGAGAATATTACTAAACGGTGAGAGTATTACTAAACTGAGAGAGTATTACTAACCCGAGAGAGTATTACTAAACTGAGAGAGTATTACTAAACTGAGAGAGTATTACTAAACTGAGAGAGTATTACTAAACTGTGAGAATATTACTCAACTGAGAGATTATTACTCTATGGAGAGAATATTTCTCAACTGAGAGAGTATTACTAAACTGAGAGAGTATTACTAAACTGAGAGAGTATTACTAAACTGAGAGAATATTACTAAACTGAGAGAGTATTACTAAACTGAGAGAGCTGAGAGAATGTTTCTAAACTGAGAGAATATTACTAAACTGAGAGAGTATTACTTAACTGAGGGAGTATTACTAAACTGAGAGAGTATTACTAAACTGTGAGAATACTACTCAACTGAGAGATTATTACTCTATGGAGAGAATATTTCTCAACTGAGAGAGTATTACTAAACTGAGAGAGTATTACTAATTTGAGAAAGTGTTACTAAACTGAGAGAGTATTACTAAACTGAGAGAGTATTACTAAACTGTGAGAATATTACTCAACTGAGAGATTATTACTCTATGGAGAGAATATTTCTCAACTGAGAGAGTATTACTAAACTGAGAGAGTATTACTAAACTGAGAGAGTATTACTAAACTGAGAGAATATTACTAAACTGAGAGAGTATTACTAAACTGAGAGAGCTGAGAGAATGTTTCTAAACTGAGAGAATATTACTAAACTGAGAGAGTATTACTTAACTGAGGGAGTATTACTAAACTGAGAGAGTGTTGCTAGACTGAGATAGTATTACTAAACTGAGAGAGTATTACTAAACTGAGAGAGTATTACTAAACTGTGAGAATATTACTCAACTGAGAGATTATTACTTTTGGAGAGATTATTTCTCAACTGAGCGAGTATTACTAAACTGAGAGAATATTACTAATTTGAGAAAGTGTTACTAAACTGAGAGAATATTACTCAACTGAGAGAGTATTACTAAACTGAGAGAGTATTACTAAACTGAGAGAGTATTACTAAACTGAGAGAGTGCTACTAGACTGAGATAGTATTACTCAACTGAGAGAGTATTACTAAACTGAGAGAGTATTACTAAACTGAGAAAGTATTACGAAACCGAGAGAGTTTTACTAAACTGAGAGAGTATTACTAAACTGAGAGAATATTACTAAACTGTGAGAGTATTACTAAACTGAGAGAGTATTTACTAACCCGAGAGAGTATTACTAAACTGAGAGAGTATTACTAAACTGAGAGAGTGTTACTAGACTGAGATGGTATTACTCAACTGAGAGAGTATTACTAAACTGAGAGAGCTGAGAGAATATTACTAAACTGAGAGAATATTACTAAACTGAGAGAGTATTAATAAACTGAGGAAGTATTACTAAACCGAGAGAGTATTACTAACCTGAGAGAGTATTACTAAACTGAGAGAATATTACTAAACTGAGAGAGTCTTACTAAACTGAGGGAGTATTACTAAACCGAGAGAGTATTACTAAACTGAGAGAATATTACTAAACTGAGAGAGTATTACTAAACTGAGAGAGCTGAGAGAATATTACTAAACTGAGAGTATATTACTAAACTGAGAGAGTTTTTCTAAGCTGAGGGAGTATTACTAAACCGAGAGAGTATTACTAACCTGCGAGAGTATTACTAAACTGAGAGAATATTACTAAACTGAGAGAGTATTACTAAACTGAGAGAGTATTACTAACCCGAGAGAGTATTACTAAACTGAGAGAGTATTACTAAACTGAGAGAGTGTTACTAAACTGAGAGAGTATTACTAAACTGAGAGAACTGAGAGAATATTACTAAACTGAGAGAATATTACTAAACTGAGAGAGTATTAATAAACTGAGGGAGTATTACTAAACTGAGAGAATATTACTAAACTGTGAGAGTATTACTAAACTGAGAGAGTATTACTAACCCGAGATAGTATTACTAAACTGAGAGAGTATTACTAAACTGAGAGAATATTACTAAACGGTGAGAGTATTACTAAACTAAAAGAGTATTACTAACCCGAGAGAGAATATTACTAAACTGAGAGAGTATTACTAAACTGAGAGAGTGTTACTAGACTGAGATAGTATTACTCAACTGAGAGAGTGTTACTAAACTGAGAGAATATTACTCAACGGAGAGATTATTACTCAACTGAGAGAGTGTTACTAAACTGAGAGAGTGTTACTAGACTGAGATAGTATTACTAAACTGAGAGAGTATTACTAAACTGAGAGAGTATTACTAAACTGAGGGAGTATTACTAAACCGAGAGAGTATTACTAAACTGAGAGAATATTACTAAACTGATAGAGTATTACTAAACTGAGAGAATATTACTAAACTGAGAGAGTATTACTAAACTGAGAGAGCTGAGAGAATATTACTAAACTGAGAGAATATTACTAAACTGAGAGAGTATTACTAAACTGAGGGAGTATTACTAAACCGAGAGAGTATTACTAACCTGAGAGAGTATTACTAAACTGAGAGAATATTACTAAACTGAGAGAGTTTTTCTAAGCTGAGGGAGTATTACTAAACCGAGAGAGTATTACTAACCTGCGAGAGTATTACTAAACTGAGAGAATATTACTAAACTGAGAGAGTATTACTAAACTGAGAGAGTATTACTAACCCGAGAGAGTATTACTAAACTGAGAGAGTATTACTAAACTGAGAGAGTGTTACTAAACTGAGAGAATATTACTAAACTGAGAGAGTATTACTAAACTGAGAGAACTGAGAGAATATTACTAAACTGAGAGAATATTACTAAACTGAGAGAGTATTACTAAACTGAGGGAGTATTACTAAACTGAGAGAATATTACTAAACTGTGAGAGTATTACTAAACTGAGAGAGTATTACTAACCCGAGAGAGTATTACTAAACTGAGAGAGCATTACTAAACTGAGAGAATATTACTAAACGGTGAGAGTATTACTAAACTAAAAGAGTATTACTAACCCGAGAGAGAATATTACTAAACTGAGAGAGTATTACTAAACTGAGAGAGTGTTACTAGACTGAGATAGTATTACTCAACTGAGAGAGTGTTACTAAACTGAGAGAATATTACTCAACGGAGAGATTATTACTCAACTGAGAGAGTGTTACTAAACTGAGAGAGTGTTACTAGACTGAGATAGTATTACTAAACTGAGAGAGTGTTGCTAGACTGAGATAGTATTACTAAACTGAGAGAGTATTACTAAACTGAGATAGTATTACTAAACTGAGAGAATATTACTAAACTGATAGAGTATTACTAAACTGAGAGAATATTACTAAACTGAGAGAGTATTACTAAACTGAGAGAGCTGAGAGAATATTACTAAACTGAGAGAATATTACTAAACTGAGAGAGTATTACTAAACTGAGGGAGTATTACTAAACCGAGAGAGTATTACTAAACTGAGAGAGTATTACTAAACTGAGAGAATATTAATAAACTGAGAGAGTATTACTAAACTGAGAGAGTATTACTAACCCGAGAGAGTATTACTAAACTGAGAGAGTATTACTAAACTGAGAGAGTGTTGCCTAGACTGAGATAGTATTATTCAACTGAGAGAGTATTACTAAACTGAGAGAGTATTACTAAACTGAGAGAATATTACTAAACGGTGAGAGTATTACTAAACTGAGAGAGTATTACTAACCCGAGAGAGTATTACTAAACTGAGAGAGTATTACTAAACTGAGAGAGTGTTACTAGACTGAGATAGTATTACTCAACTGAGAGAGTGTTACTAAACTGAGAGAATATTACTGAACGGAGAGATTATTTCTCAACTGAGAGAGTGTTACTAAACTAAGAGAGTATTACTAAACTGAGAGAGTATTACTAAACTGAGAGAGTGTTGCTAGACTGAGATAGTATTACTAAACTGAGAGAGTATTACTAAACTGTGGGAGTATACTAAACCAAGAGAGTATTATTAAACTGAGAGAATATTACTAAACTGAGAGAGTATTACTAAACTGAGAGAGCTGAGAGAATATTACTAAACTGAGAGAATATTACTAAACTGAGAGAGTATTACTAAACTGAGGGAGTATTACTAAACTGAGAGAGTATTAATAACCTGAGAGAGTATTACTAAACTGAGAGAATATTACTAAACTGTGAGAGTATTACTAAACTGAGAGAGTATTACTAACCCGAGAGAGTATTACTAAACTGAGAGAGTATTACTAAACTGAGAGAGTGTTACTAGACTGAGATAGTATTACTCAACTGAGAGAGTATTACTAAACTGAGAGAGTATTACTAAACTGAGAGAATATTACTAAACGGTGAGAGTATTACTAAACTGAGAGAGTATTACTAACCCGAGAGAGTATTACTAAACTGAGAGAGTATTACTAAACTGAGAGAGTGTTACTAGACTGAGATAGTATTACTCAACTGAGAGAGTGTTACTAAACTGAGAGAATATTACTGAACGGAGAGATTATTTCTCAACTGAGAGAGTGTTACTAAACTAAGAGAGTATTACTAAACTGAGAGAATATTACTCAACTGAGAGATTATTACTCTATGGAGAGAATATTTCTCAACTGAGAGAGTATTACTAAACTGAGAGAATATTACTAAACTGAGAGAGTATTACTAAACTGAGAGAATATTACTAAACTGAGAGAGTATTACTAAACTGAGAGAGCTGAGAGAATGTTTCTAAACTGAGAGAATATTACTAAACTGAGAGAGTATTACTTAACTGAGGGAGTATTACTAAACTGAGAGAGTATTACTAAACTGTGAGAATATTACTCAACTGAGAGATTATTACTCTATGGAGAGAATATTTCTCAACTGAGAGAGTATTACTAAACTGAGAGAGTATTACTAAACTGAGAGAGTGTTACTAGACTGAGATAGTATTACTCAACTGAGAGAGTATTACTAAACTGAGAGAGTATTACTAAACTGAGAGAATATTACTAAACGGTGAGAGTATTACTAAACTGAGAGAGTATTACTAACCCGAGAGAGTATTACTAAACTGAGAGAGTATTACTAAACTGAGAGAGTATTACTAAACTGAGAGAGTATTACTAAACTGTGAGAATATTACTCAACTGAGAGATTATTACTCTATGGAGACAATATTTCTCAACTGAGAGAGTATTACTAAACTGAGAGAATATTACTAAACTGAGAGAGTATTACTAAACTGAGAGAATATTACTAAACTGAGAGAGTATTACTAAACTGAGAGAGCTGAGAGAATGTTTCTAAACTGAGAGAATATTACTAAACTGAGAGAGTATTACTTAACTGAGGGAGTATTACTAAACTGAGAGAGTATTACTAAACTGTGAGAATACTACTCAACTGAGAGATTATTACTCTATGGAGAGAATATTTCTCAACTGAGAGAGTATTACTAAACTGAGAGAATATTACTAAACTGAGAGAGTATTACTAAACTGAGAGAATATTACTAAACTGAGAGAGTATTACTAAACTGAGAGAGCTGAGAGAATGTTTCTAAACTGAGAGAATATTACTAAACTGAGAGAGTATTACTAAACTGAGGGATTATTACTGAACCGAGAGAGTATTACTAAACTGTGAGAGTATTACTAAACTGTGAGAATATTACTCAACTGAGAGATTATTACTCTATGGAGAGAATATTTCTCAACTGAGAGAGTATTACTAAACTGAGAGAGTATTACTAATTTGAGAAAGTGTTACTAAACTGAGAGAATATTACTCAACTGAGAGAGTATTACTAAACTGAGAGAGTATTACTAAACTGAGAGAGTATTACTAAACTGAGAGAGTGTTACTAGACTGAGATAGTATTACTCAACTGAGAGAGTATTACTAAACTGAGAGAGTATTACTAAACTGAGAGAATATTACTAAACTGTGAGAGTATTACTAAACTGAGAGAGTATTTACTAACCCGAGAGAGAATTACTAAACTGAGAGAGTATTACTAAACTGAGAGAGTGTTACTAGACTGAGATGGTATTACTCAACTGAGAGAGTATTACTAAACTGAGAGAGTGTTACTAGACTGAGAGAGTATTACTAAACTGAGAGAATATTACTAAACTGAGAGAGTCTTACTAAACTGAGGGAGTATTACTAAACCGAGAGAGTATTACTAAACTGAGAGAATATTACTAAACTGAGAGAGTATTACTAAACTGAGAGAGCTGAGAGAATATTACTAAACTGAGAGTATATTACTAAACTGAGAGAGTTTTTCTAAGCTGAGGGAGTATTACTAAACCGAGAGAGTATTACTAACCTGCGAGAGTATTACTAAACTGAGAGAATATTACTAAACTGAGAGAGTATTACTAAACTGAGAGAGTATTACTAACCCGAGAGAGAATTACTAAACTGAGAGAGTATTACTAAACTGAGAGAGTGTTACTAAACTGAGAGAATATTACTAAACTGAGAGAGTATTACTAAACTGAGAGAACTGAGAGAATATTACTAAACTGAGAGAGTATTACTAAACTGAGGGAGTATTACTAAACTGAGAGAATATTACTAAACTGTGAGAGTATTACTAAACTGAGAGAGTATTACTAACCCGAGAGAGTATTACTAAACTGAGAGAGTATTACTAAACTGAGAGAATATTACTAAACGGTGAGAGTATTACTAAACTAAAAGAGTATTACTAACCCGAGAGAGAATATTACTAAACTGAGAGAGTATTACTAAACTGAGAGAGTGTTACTAGACTGAGATAGTATTACTCAACTGAGAGAGTGTTACTAAACTGAGAGAATATTACTCAACGGAGAGATTATTACTCAACTGAGAGAGTGTTACTAAACTGAGAGAGTGTTTACTAGACTGAGATAGTATTACTAAACTGAGAGAGTGTTGCTAGACTGAGATAGTATTACTAAACTGAGAGATTATTACTGAACCGAGAGTGTATTACTAAACTGTGAGAGTATTACTAAACTGTGAGAATATTACTCAACTGAGAGATTATTACTCTATGGAGAGAATATTTCTCAACTGAGAGAGTATTACTAAACTGAGAGAGTATTACTAATTTGAGAAAGTGTTACTAAACTGAGAGAATATTACTCAACTGAGAGAGTATTACTAAACTGAGAGAGTATTACTAAACTGAGAGAGTATTACTAAACTGAGAGAGTGTTACTAGACTGAGATAGTATTACTCAACTGAGAGAGTATTACTAAACTGAGAGAGTATTACTAAACTGAGAAAGTATTACGAAACCGAGAGAGTTTTACTAAACTGAGAGAGTATTACTAAACTGAGAGAATATTACTAAACTGTGAGAGTATTACTAAACTGAGAGAGTATTTACTAACCCGAGAGAGTATTACTAAACTGAGAGAGTATTACTAAACTGAGAGAGTGTTACTAGACTGAGATGGTATTACTCAACTGAGAGAGTATTACTAAACTGAGAGAGTGTTACTAGACTGAGAGAGTATTACTAAACTGAGAGAATATTACTAAACTGAGAGAGTCTTACTAAACTGAGGGAGTATTACTAAACCGAGAGAGTATTACTAAACTGAGAGAATATTACTAAACTGAGAGAGTATTACTAAACTGAGAGAGCTGAGAGAATATTACTAAACTGAGAGTATATTACTAAACTGAGAGAGTTTTTCTAAGCTGAGGGAGTATTACTAAACCGAGAGAGTATTACTAACCTGCGAGAGTATTACTAAACTGAGAGAATATTACTAAACTGAGAGAGTATTACTAAACTGAGAGAGTATTACTAACCCGAGAGAGAATTACTAAACTGAGAGAGTATTACTAAACTGAGAGAGTGTTACTAAACTGAGAGAATATTACTAAACTGAGAGAGTATTACTAAACTGAGAGAACTGAGAGAATATTACTAAACTGAGAGAGTATTACTAAACTGAGGGAGTATTACTAAACTGAGAGAATATTACTAAACTGTGAGAGTATTACTAAACTGAGAGAGTATTACTAACCCGAGAGAGTATTACTAAACTGAGAGAGTATTACTAAACTGAGAGAATATTACTAAACGGTGAGAGTATTACTAAACTAAAAGAGTATTACTAACCCGAGAGAGAATATTACTAAACTGAGAGAGTATTACTAAACTGAGAGAGTGTTACTAGACTGAGATACTATTACTCAACTGAGAGAGTGTTACTAAACTGAGAGAATATTACTCAACGGAGAGATTATTACTCAACTGAGAGAGTGTTACTAAACTGAGAGAGTGTTACTAGACTGAGATAGTATTACTAAACTGAGAGAGTGTTGCTAGACTGAGATAGTATTACTAAACTGAGAGAGTATTACTAAACTGAGATAGTATTACTAAACTGAGAGAATATTACTAAACTGATAGAGTATTACTAAACTGAGAGAATATTACTAAACTGAGAGAGTATTACTAAACTGAGAGAGCTATTACTAAACTGAGAGAATATTACTAAACTGAGAGAGTATTACTAAACTGAGGGAGTATTACTAAACCGAGAGAGTATTACTAACCTGAGAGAGTATTACTAAACTGAGAGAATATTACTAAACTGTGAGAGTATTACTAAACTGAGAGAGTATTACTAACCCGAGAGAGTATTACTAAACTGAGAGAGTATTACTAAACTGAGAGAGTGTTGCCTAGACTGAGATAGTATTACTCAACTGAGAGAGTATTACTAAACTGAGAGAGTATTACTAAATTGAGAGAGTATTACTAAACTGAGAGAGTATTACTAAACTGAGAGAGTGTTACTAGACTGAGATAGTATTACTCAACTGAGAGAGTGTTACTAAACTGAGAGAATATTACTGAACGGAGAGATTATTTACTCAACTGAGAGAGTGTTACTAAACTAAGAGAGTATTACTAAACTGAGAGAGTATTACTAAACTGAGAGAGTGTTGCTAGACTGAGATAGTATTACTAAACTGAGAGAGTATTACTAAACTGAGGGAGTATACTAAACCAAGAGAGTATTATTAAACTGAGAGAATATTACTAAACTGAGAGAGTATTACTAAACTGAGAGAGCTGAGAGAATATTACTAAACTGAGAGAATATTACTAAACTGAGAGAGTATTACTAAACTGAGGGAGTATTACTAAACTGAGAGAGTATTAATAACCTGAGAGAGTATTACTAAACTGAGAGAATATTACTAAACTGTGAGAGTATTACTAAACTGAGAGAGTATTACTAACCCGAGAGAGTATTACTAAACTGAGAGAGTATTACTAAACTGAGAGAGTGTTACTAGACTGAGATAGTATTACTCAACTGAGAGAGTATTACTAAACTGAGAGAGTATTACTAAACTGAGAGAATATTACTAAACGGTGAGAGTATTACTAAACTGAGAGAGTATTACTAACCCGAGTGTAACGGTTTTCCTCCTCCTCTTCATCCGAAGAGGAGGAGCAGGGTTTGAACCAAAATCCTTATCATGACCACCCTCTTATTTCCCCCACCTAATTTAAGGGGCAACACCAAGATAAAGGACAGCTCCGGAATAAGGTAGCTCAGGACAGAGAAATAGCTCAGGACAGAGGGATAGCTCAGGATAGAGAGGTAGCTCAGGATAAAGAGGTAGCTTAGGATAGAGGGGCAACTCTGGATTACTAGCCGCTTCTGGCTGAGGGGCAGCTCATGGCTGACTGACGGCTCTGGACGCTCATGGCAGGCTGACGGCTCTGGACGCTCATGGCAGGCTGACGGCTCTGGACGCTCATGGCTCGCTGACGGCTCTGGACGGTCATGGCTCGCTGACGGCTCTGGCAGATCCTGTCTGGCTGGCGGCTCTGGCAGATCCTGTCTGGTTGGCGGCTCTGGCAGATCCTGTCTGGTTGGCGGCTCTGGCAGATCCTGTCTGGTTGGCGGCTCTGGCAGATCCTGTCTGGTTGGCGGCTCTGGCAGATCCTGTCTGGTTGGCGGCTCTGGCAGATCCTGTCTGGTTGGCGGCTCTGGCAGATCCTGACTGACGAATGGCTCTAGCGGCTCCTGACTGACTAACGGCTCTGACGGCTCGGGACAGACGGGCGGCTCTAATGGCTCGGGACAGACGGATGGCTCAGACGGCGCTGGGGAGACGGATGGCTCAGACGGCGCTGGGGAGACGGATGGCTCAGACGGCGCTGAAGGCTCAATACAGACGGGCAGTTCATGCGGCGCTTGGCAGACGGACAGTTCAGGCGCCATTGGGCAGACGGCAGACTCTGGCCGGCTGAGACGCACTGTAGGCCTGGTACGTGGTGCCGGAACTGGAGGCACCGGACTGGAGACACGCACTTCAAGCCTAGTGCGGGGAGCAGGGACAGGGCACACTGACCTCTCAAAGCGCACTATAGGCCTGGTGCGTGGTACCGGCACTGGTGGTACCGGGCTAAGGGCACGCACCTCAGGGCGAGTGCGGGGAGAAGGAACAGTGTGTACAGGACTCTGGAGACGCACAGGTGGCTTAGTGCGTGGTGCCGGAACTGGAGGCACCGAACTGGATACACGCACCATAGGAAGAGTGCGTATAGGAGGAACAGGGCTCTGGAAACGCACTGGAAGCCTGGTGCGTGGTGTAGGCACTGGTGGTACTGGGCTAGGGCGGGGAGGTAGCGCCGGAAATACCGGACCGTGCAGGCGTACTGGCTCTCTTGAGCATTGAGCCTGCCCAACCTTACCTGGTTGAATGCTCCCGGTCGCCCGACCAGTGCGGGGAGGTGGAATAACCCGCACCGGGCTATGTAGGCGAACCGGGGAAACCATGCGTAAGGCAGGTGCCATGTATGCCGGCCCGAGGAGACGCACTGGAGACCAGATGCGTTGAGCCGGCCTCATGACACCTGGCTCAATGCCCAATCTAGCCCTACCAGTGCGGGGAGGTGGAATAACCCGCACCGGGCTATGCACACGTACAGGAGACACCCTGCGCTCTACTGCGTAACACGGTGTCTGCCCGTACTCCCGCTCTCCACGGTTAGCCTGAGAAGTGGGCGCAGGTCTCCTACCTGCCCTTGGCCCACTACCTCTTAGCCCTCCCCCAAGAAATTTTTGGGTGTTACTCACGGGCTTTTCGGGCTTCCGTGCAAGACGCGTCCCCTCATAACGCCGGTTCCTCGCTCTCTTTTCCTCCGCTCTCCGAACTGCCTCCAGCTGTTCCCATGGACGGTGATTCACTTTAGCCCATGGTCCTTCTCCGTTAAATACTTGCTCCCAACTCCACAAGTCGTGTATACTCTCCCGTTGCTCGACATTACGCTGCTTGGTTCTGGATTGGTGGGTGGTTCTGTAACGGTTTTCCTCCTCCTCTTCATCCGAAGAGGAGGAGCAGGGTTTGAACCAAAATGCAGCGGATTGTGAAGACATAATGATTTATTAAAGTAAAGACGGAAAAACACGAAAACGAAATACACTTGAATAATTAACAAAATAACAAAACGATGTAGACAGACCTGGACATGGAACTTACAATAAACACGAAGAACTCACGAACAGGAACAGACTACAAAAACCGAGACAGTCCCGTATGGTGCGACAAACACTGACACAGGAGACAACCACCCACAACGAACACTGTGAAACAACCTACCTAAATATGACTCTCAATTAGAGGAACGCCAAACACCTGCCTCTAATTGAGAGCCATACCAGGCAACCCTTAAACCAACATAGAAACAGACAACATAGAATGCCCACCCAAACTCACGTCCTGACCAACTAACACATACAACAAACTAACAGAAATAGGTCAGGAACGTGACACCGAGAGAGTATTACTAAACTGAGAGAGTATTACTAAACTGAGAGAGTGTTACTAGACTGAGAGAATATTACTCAACGGAGAGATTATTTCTCAACTGAGAGAGTGTTACTAAACTAAGAGAGTATTACTAAACTGAGAGAGTATTACTAAACTGAGAGAGTGTTGCTAGACTGAGATAGTATTACTAAACTGAGAGAGTATTACTAAACTGAGAGAGTATTACTAAACTGAGAGAATATTACTCAACTGAGAGAGTATTACTAAACTGAGAGAGTATTACTAAACTGAGAGTGTATTACTAAACTGAGAGAGTGTTACTAGACTGAGATAGTATTACTCAACTGAGAGAGTATTACTAAACTGAGAGAGTATTACTAAACCGAGAGAGTTTTTCTAAACTGAGAGAGTATTACTAAACTGAGAGAATATTACTAAACTGTGAGAGTATTACTAAACTGAGAGAGTATTTACTAACCCGAGAGAGTATTACTAAACTGAGCGAGTATTACTAAACTGAGAGAGTATTACTAAACTGAGAGAGTGTTACTAGACTGAGAGAGTATTACTAAACTGAGAGAATATTACTAAACTGTGAGAGTATTACTAAACTGAGAGAGTATTACTAACCTGAGAGAGTATTACTAAACTGAAAGAATATTACTAAAATGTGAGAGTATTACTAAACTGAGAGAGTATTACTAACCCGAGAGAGTATTACTAAACTGAGAGAGTATTACTAAACTGAGAGAATATTACTAAACGGTGAGAGTATTACTAAACTGAGAGAGTATTACTAACCCAAGAGAGTATTACTAAACTGAGAGAGTATTACTAAACTGAGAGAGTGTTACTAGACTGAGATAGTATTACTCAACTGAGAGAGTGTTACTAAACTGAGAGAATATTACTCAACGGAGAGATTATTACTCAACTGAGAGAGTGTTACTAAACTAAGAGAGTATTACTAAACTGAGAGAGTATTACTAAACTGAAAGAGTGTTGCTAGACTGAGATAGTATTACTAAACTGAGAGAGTATTACTAAACTGAGAGAGAATTACTAAACTGTGAGAATATTACTCAACTGAGAGATTATTACTCTATGGAGAGAATATTTCTCAACTGAGAGAGTATTACTAAACTGAGAGAGTATTACTAAACTGAGAGAGTATTACTAAACTGAGAGAATATTACTAAACTGAGAGAGTATTACTAAACTGAGAGAGCTGAGAGAATATTACTAAACTGAGAGAATATTACTAAACTGAGAGAGTATTACTAAACTGAGGGAGTATTACTAAACCGAGAGAGCATTACTAACCTGAGAGAGTATTACTAAACTGAGAGAATATTACTAAACTGTGAGAGTATTACTAAACTGAGAGAGTATTACTAACCCGAGAGAGTATTACTAAACTGAGAGAGTATTACTAAACTGAGAGAGTGTTACTAGACTGAGATAGTATTACTCAACTGAGAGAGTATTACTAAACTGAGAGAGTATTACTAACTGAGAGAATATTACTAAACTGAGAGAGTATTACTAAACTGAGAGAGTATTACTAACCTGAGAGAGTAGTACTAAACTGAGAGAGTATTACTAAACTGAGAGAGTGTTACTAGACTGAGATAGTATTACTCAACTGAGAGAGTGTTACTAAACTGAGAGAATATTACTCAACGGAGAGATTATTTCTCAACTGAGAGAGTGTTACTAAACTAAGAGAGTATTACTAAACTGAGAGAGTATTACTAAACTGAGAGAGTGTTGCTAGACTGAGATAGTATTACTAAACTGAGAGAGTATTACTAAACTGAGAGAGAATTACTAAACTGTGAGAATATTACTCAACTGAGAGATTATTACTCTATGGAGAGAATATTTCTCAACTGAGAGAGTATTACTAAACTGAGAGAGTATTACTAAACTGAGAGAGTATTACTAAACTGAGAGAGTATTACTAAACTGAGAGAGTATTACTAAACCGAGAGAGTTTTACTAAACTGAGAGAGTATTACTAAACTGAGAGAATATTACTAAACTGTGAGAGTATTACTAAACTGAGAGAGTATTTACTAACCCGAGAGAGTATTACTAAACTGAGAGAGTATTACTAAACTGAGAGAGTATTACTAAACTGAGAGAGTGTTACTAGACTGAGAGAGTATTACTAAACTGAGAGAATATTACTAAACTGTGAGAGTATTACTAAACTGAGAGAGTTTTACTAACCTGTGAGAGTATTACTAAACTGAGAGAATATTACTAAACTGTGAGAGTATTACTAAACTGAGAGAGTATTACTAACCCGCGAGAGTATTACTAAACTGAGAGAGTATTACTAAACTGAGAGAATATTACTAAACGGTGAGAGTATTACTAAACTGAGAGAGTATTACTAACCCGAGAGAGTATTACTAAACTGAGAGAGTATTACTAAACTGAGAGAGTGTTACTAGACTGAGATAGTATTACTCAACTGAGAGAGTGTTACTAAACTGAGAGAATATTACTCAACGGAGAGATTATTACTCAACTGAGAGAGTGTTACTAAACTAAGAGAGTATTACTAAACTGAGAGAATATTACTAAAATGTGAGAGTATTACTAAACTGAGAGAGTATTAATAAACTGTGAGAGTATTACTAAACTGAGAGAGTATTACTAAACTGAGAGAATATTACTAAACTGTGAGAGTATTACTAAACTGAGAGAGTATTACTAACCCGAGAGAGTATTACTAAACTGCGGGAGTATTACTAAACTGAGAGAGTGTTACTAGACTGAGATAGTATTACTCAACTGAGAGAGTGTTACTAAACTGAGAGAATATTACTCAACGGATAGATTATTACTCAACTGAGAGAGTGTTACTAAACTAAGAGAGTATTACTAAACTGAGAGAGTATTATTAAACTGAGAGAGTGTTGCTAGACTGAGATAGTATTACTAAACTGAGAGAGTATTACTAAACTGAGAGAGAATTACTACACTGTGAGAATATTACTCAACTGAGAGATTATTACTCTATGGAGAGAATAGTTCTCAACTGAGAGAGTATTACTAAACTGAGAGAGTATTACTAAACTGAGAGAGTATTACTAAACTGAGAGAATATTACTAAACTGAGAGAGTATTACTAAACTGAGAGAGCTGAGAGAATATTACTAAACTGAGAGAATATTACTAAACTGTGAGAGTATTACTAAACTGAGAGAGTATTTACTAACCCGAGAGAGTATTACTAAACTGAGAGAGTATTACTAAACTGAGAGAGTGTTACTAGACTGAGAGAGTATTACTAAACTGAGAGAATATTACTAAACTGAGAGAGTCTTACTAAACTGAGGGAGTATTACTAAACCGAGAGAGTATTACTAAACTGAGAGAATATTACTAAACTGAGAGAGTATTACTAAACTGAGAGAGCTGAGAGAATATTACTAAACTGAGAGAATATTACTAAACTGAGAGAGTTTTTCTAAGCTGAGGGAGTATTACTAAACCGAGAGAGTATTACTAACCTGAGAGAGTTTTACTAAACTGAGAGAATATTACTAACCCGAGAGAGTATTACTAAACTGAGAGAGTATTACTAAACTGAGAGAGTGTTACTAAACTGAGAGAATATTACTAAACTGAGAGAGTATTACTAAACTGAGAGAACTGAGAGAATATTACTAAACTGAGAGAATATTACTAAACTGAGGGAGTATTACTAAACTGAGAGAATATTACTAAACTGAGAGAGTATTACTAAACTGAGGGAGTATTACTAAACTGAGAGAATATTACTAAACTGTGAGAGTATTACTAAACTGAGAGAGTATTACTAACCCGAGAGAGTATTACTAAACTGAGAGAGTATTACTAAACTGAGAGAATATTACTAAACGGTGAGAGTATTACTAAACTGAGAGAGTATTACTAACCCGAGAGAGTATTACTAAACTGAGAGAGTATTACTAAACTGAGAGAGTGTTACTAGACTGAGATAGTATTACTCAACTGAGAGTGTTACTAAACTGAGAGAATATTACTCAACGGAGAGATTATTACTCAACTGAGAGAGTGTTACTAAACTAAGAGAGTATTACTAAACTGAGAGAGTATTACTAAACTTAGAGAGTGTTGCTAGACTGAGATAGTATTACTTAACTGAGAGAGTATTACTAAACTGAGAGAGTATTACTAAACTGTGAGAATATTACTCAACTGAGAGATTATTACTCTATGGAGAGAATATTTCTCAACTGAGAGAGTATTACTAAACTGAGAGAGTATTACTAAACTGAGAGAGTATTACTAAACTGAGAGAGTATTACTAAACTGAGAGAGTATTACTAAACTGAGAGAGCTGAGAGAATATTACTAAACTGAGAGAATATTACTAAACTGAGAGAGTATTACTAAACTGAGGGAGTATTACTAAACCGAGAGAGTATTACTAACCTGAGAGAGTATTACTAAACTGAGAGAATATTACAAAACTGTGAGAGTATTACTAAACTGAGAGAGTATTACTAACCCGAGAGAGTATTTCTAAACTGAGAGAGTATTACTAAACTGAGAGAGTGTTACTAGACTGAGATAGTATTACTCAACTGAGAGAGTATTACTAAACTGAGAGAGTATTACTAAACTGAGAGAATATTACTAAACGGTGAGAGTATTACTAAACTAAGAGAGTATTACTAACCCGAGAGAGTATTACTAAACTGAGAGAGTATTACTAAACTGAGAGAGTGTTACTAGACTGAGATAGTATTACTCAACTGAGAGTGTTACTAAACTGAGAGAATATTACTAAACTGAGAGAGTGTTACTAGACTGAGATAGTATTACTCAACTGAGAGTGTTACTAAACTGAGAGAATATTACTCAACGGAGAGATTATTACTCAACTGAGAGAGTGTTACTAAACTAAGAGAGTATTACTAAACTGAGAGAGTATTACTAAACTGAGAGAGTGTTGCTAGGCTGAGATAGTATTACTTAACTGAGAGAGTATTACTAAACTGAGAGAGTATTACTAAACTGTGAGAATATTACTCAACTGAGAGATTATTACTCTATGGAGAGAATATTTCTCAACTGAGAGAGTATTACTAAACTGAGAGAGTATTACTAAACTGAGAGAGTATTACTAAACTGAGAGAGTATTACTAAACTGAGAGAGTATTACTAAACTGAGAGAGCTGAGAGAATATTACTAAACTGAGAGAATATTACTAAACTGAGAGAGTATTACTAAACTGAGGGAGTATTACTAAACCGAGAGAGTATTACTAACCTGAGAGAGTATTACTAAACTGAGAGAATATTACAAAACTGTGAGAGTATTACTAAACTGAGAGAGTATTACTAACCCGAGAGAGTATTTCTAAACTGAGATAGTATTACTCAACTGAGAGAGTGTTACTAAACTGAGAGAGTATTACTAACCCGAGAGAGTATTACTAAACTGAGAGAGTATTACTAAACTGAGAGAATATTACTAAACGGTGAGAGTATTACTAAACTGAGAGAGTATTACTAACCCGAGAGAGTATTACTAAACTGAGAGAGTATTACTAAACTGAGAGAGTGTTACTAGACTGAGATAGTATTACTCAACTGAGAGTGTTACTAAACTGAGAGAATATTACTCAACGGAGATATTATTACTCAACTGAGAGAGTGTTACTAAACTAAGAGAGTATTACTAAACTGAGAGAGTATTACTAAACTGAGAGAGTGTTGCTAGACTGAGATAGTATTACTTAACTGAGAGAGTATTACTAAACTGAGAGAGTATTACTAAACTGTGAGAATATTACTCAACTGAGAGATTATTACTCTATGGAGAGAATATTTCTCAACTGAGAGAGTATTACTAAACTGAGAGAGTATTACTAAACTGAGAGAGTATTACTAAACTGAGAGAGTATTACTAAACTGAGAGAGTATTACTAAACTGAGAGAGCTGAGAGAATATTACTAAACTGAGAGAATATTACTAAACTGAGAGAGTATTACTAAACTGAGGGAGTATTACTAAACCGAGAGAGTATTACTAACCTGAGAGAGTATTACTAAACTGAGAGAATATTACAAAACTGTGAGAGTATTACTAAACTGAGAGAGTATTACTAACCCGAGAGAGTATTTCTAAACTGAGATAGTATTACTCAACTGAGAGAGTGTTACTAAACTGAGAGAGTATTACTAACCCGAGAGAGTATTACTAAACTGAGAGAGTATTACTAAACTGAGAGAATATTACTAAACGGTGAGAGTATTACTAAACTGAGAGAGTATTACTAACCCGAGAGAGTATTACTAAACTGAGAGAGTATTACTAAACTGAGAGAGTGTTACTAGACTGAGATAGTATTACTCAACTGAGAGTGTTACTAAACTGAGAGAATATTACTCAACGGAGAGATTATTACTCAACTGAGAGAGTGTTACTAAACTAAGAGAGTATTACTAAACTGAGAGAGTATTACTAAACTGAGAGAGTGTTGCTAGACTGAGATAGTATTACTTAACTGAGAGAGTATTACTAAACTGAGAGAGTATTACTAAACTGTGAGAATATTACTCAACTGAGAGATTATTACTCTATGGAGAGAATATTTCTCAACTGAGAGAGTATTACTAAACTGAGAGAGTATTACTAAACTGAGAGAGTATTACTAAACTGAGAGAATATTACTAAACTGAGAGAGTATTACTAAACTGAGGGAGTATTACTAAACCGAGAGAGTATTACTAACCTGAGAGAGTATTACTAAACTGAGAGAATATTACAAAACTGTGAGAGTATTACTAAACTGAGAGAGTATTACTAACCCGAGAGAGTATTTCTAAACTAAGAGAGTATTACTAAACTGAGAGAGTGTTACTAGACTGAGATAGTATTACTCAACTGAGAGAGTATTACTAAACTGAGAGAGTATTACTAAACTGAGAGAATATTACTAAACGGTGAGAGTATTACTAAACTAAGAGAGTATTACTAACCCGAGAGAGTATTACTAAACTGAGTGAGTGTTACTAAACTAAGAGAGTATTACTAAACTGAGAGAGTATTACTAAACTGAGAGAGTGTTGCTAGACTGAGATAGTATTAGTAAACTGAGAGAATATTACTAAACTGAGAGAGTATTACTAAACTGAGAGAGCTGAGAGAATATTACTAAACTGAGAGAATATTACTAAACTGAGAGAGTATTACTAAACTGAGGGAGTATTACTAAACCGAGAGAGTATTACTAACCTGAGAGAGCTGAGAGAATATTACTAAACTGTGAGAGTTTTACTAAACTAAGAGAGTATTACTAACCCGGGAGAGTATTACTAAACTGAGAGAGTGTTACTAGACTGAGATAGTATTACTCAACTGAGAGAGTGTTACTAAACTGAGAGAATATTACTCAACGGAGAGATTATTACTCAACTGAGTGAGTGTTACTAAACTAAGAGATTATTACTAAACTGAGAGAGTATTACTAAACTGAGAGAGTGTTGCTAGACTGAGATAGTATTACTAAACTGAGAGAGTATTACTAAACTGAGAGAGTATTACTAAACTGTGAGAATATTACTCAACTGAGAGATTATTACTCTATGGAGAGAATATTTCTCAACTGAGAGAGTATTACTAAACTGAGAGAGTATTACTAAACTGAGAGAGTATTACTAAACTGAGAGAATATTACTAAACTGAGAGAGTATTACTAAACTGAGAGAGCTGAGAGAATATTACTAAACTGAGAGAATATTACTCAACTGAGAGAGTATTACTAAACTGAGGGAGTATTACTAAACCGAGAGAGTATTACTAACCTGAGAGAGCTGAGAGAATATTACTAAACTGTGAGAGTTTTACTAAACTGAGAGAGTATTACTAACCCGAGAGAGTATTACTAAACTGAGAGAGTATTACTAAACTGAGAGAGTGTTACTAGACTGAGATAATATTTCTCAACTGAGAGAGTATTACTAAACTGAGAGAGTATTACTAACTGAGAGAATATTACTAAACGGTGAGAGTATTACTAAACTGAGAGAGTATTACTAAACCGAGAGAGTATTACTTAACTGAGAGAATATTACTAAACTGAGAGAGTATTACTAAACTGAGAGAGCTGAGAGAATATTACTAAACTGAGAGAATATTACTAAACTGAGGGAGTATTACTAAACCGAGAGAGTATTAATAACCTGAGAGAGTATTACTAAACTGAGAGAATATTACTAAACTGTGAGAGTATTACTAAACTGAGAGAGTATTACTAACCCGAGAGAGTATTACTAAACTGAGAGAGTTTTACTAAACTGAGAGAGTGTTACTAGACTGAGATAGTGTTACTCAACTGAGAGAGTATTACTAAACTGAGAGAGTATTACTAAACTGAGAGAATATTACTAAACGGTGAGAGTATTACTAAACTGAGAGAGTATTACTAACCCGAGAGAGTATTACTAAACTGAGAGAGTATTACTAAACTGAGAGAGTGTTACTAGACTGAGATAGTATTACTCAACTGAGAGAGTGTTACTAAACTGAGAGAATATTACTCAACGGAGAGATTATTTCTCAACTGAGAGAGTGTTACTAAATTAAGAGAGTATTACTAAACTGAGAGAGTATTACTAAACTGAGAGAGTGTTGCAAGACTGAGATAGTATTACTAAACTGAGAGAGTATTACTAAACTGAGAGAGTATTACTAAACTGAGAGAGTGTTACTAAACTGAGAGAATATTACTCAACTGAGAGAGTATTACTAAACTGAGAGAGTATTACTAAACTGAGAGAGTGTTACTAGACTGAGATAGTATTACTCAACTGAGAGAGTATTACTAAACTGAGAGAGTATTACTAAACTGAGAGAGTATTACTAAACCGAGAGAGTTTTACTAAACTGAGAGAGTATTACTAAACTGAGAGAATATTACTAAACTGTGAGAGTATTACTAAACTGAGAGAGTATTACTAACCCGAGAGAGTATTACTAAACTGAGAGAGTTTTACTAAACTGAGAGAGTGTTACTAGACTGAGATAGTATTACTCAACTGAGAGAGTATTACTAAACTGAGAGAGTATTACTAAACTGAGAGAATATTACTAAACGGTGAGAGTATTACTAAACTAAGAGAGTATTACTAACCCGAGAGAGTATTACTAAACTGAGAGAGTATTACTAAACTGAGAGAGTGTTACTAGACTGAGATAGTATTACTCAACTGAGAGAGTGTTACTAAACTGAGAGAATATTACTCAACGGAGAGATTATTACTCAACTGAGTGAGTGTTACTAAACTAAGCGAGTATTACTAAACTGAGAGAGTATTACTAAACTGAGAGAGTGTTGCTAGACTGAGATAGTATTACTCAACTGAGAGAGTGTTACTAAACTGAGAGAATATTACTCAACGGAGAGATTATTCCTCAACTGAGAGAGTGTTACTAAACTAAGAGAGTATTACTAAACTGAGAGAGTATTACTAAACTGAGAGCGTGTTGCAAGACTGAGATAGTATTACTAAACTGAGAGAGTATTACTAAACTGAGAGAGTATTACTAAACTGAGAGAGTGTTACTAAACTGAGAGAATATTACTCAACTGAGAGAGTATTACTAAACTGAGAGAGTATTACTAAACTGAGAGAGTATTACTAAACTGAGAGAGTGTTACTAGACTGAGATAGTATTACTCAACTGAGAGAGTATTACTAAACTGAGAGAGTATTACTAAACTGAGAGAGTATTACTAAACCGAGAGAGTTTTACTAAACTGAGAGAGTATTACTAAACTGAGAGAATATTACTAAACTGTGAGAGTATTACTAAACTAAGAGAGTATTACTAACCCGGGAGAGTATTACTAAACTGAGAGAGTATTACTAAACTGAGAGAGTGTTACTAGACTGAGATAGTATTACTCAACTGAGAGAGTGTTACTAAACTGAGAGAATATTACTCAACGGAGAGATTATTACTCAACTGAGTGAGTGTTACTAAACTAAGAGATTATTACTAAACTGAGAGAGTATTACTAAACTGAGAGAGTGTTGCTAGACTGAGATAGTATTACTAAACTGAGAGAGTATTACTAAACTGAGAGAGTATTACTAAACTGTGAGAATATTACTCAACTGAGAGATTATTACTCTATGGAGAGAATATTTCTCAACTGAGAGAGTATTACTAAACTGAGAGAGTATTACTAAACTTAGAGAGTATTACTAAACTGAGAGAATATTACTAAACTGAGAGAGTATTACATACCTTAAGGGACATCTGGTACGGGAGCCGTATGATCGGTGAGGATTCTCCCATTGGAAATGTACGGTCCCTTACCTGACGTCCGACTTCGTCCGGGAAAATCGCGGACGGCGTCGGGCCGAGGGCGCGGGGGAGCTCTTTCGGGAAGTCATGTCGGAAATCGTTTCGGACTTTCGGTCGCCGTTTTATAAAAATAACAAATTTTTGACTTGCTCCCCGCATTCTCGAAAATTCCCACAAGGCGGAAAATAAATCATATTGCAGGCGCACGAACACGGGGCAAACGAGCGCGGCCTTTTCTCCTAAACGGAAAATATTTCGAAGACGAAACTCGGCGAGCGTAGGTTTGGAGTAAAGGGAAGTTGGCCCCGAACAAGATGGCGTCGAGGCTTCGGCGCTTTTTGAGTTATGGCCATTTTGCTGGGATCAAAGGTCAAAAACGAAAAGTAGGGTGCGATTTGACCGCTTCACGTCAAAGTACATAAGCGTACGGTGTCAGGAAAAAGAAAAACTGCCGTTTATCTATCGTAATTTAAGAGAAATAGTACATTGTCCATTTGGTGATGTTCACGAAGAGGAATTTTTTTTTCAAAAAAATCACAGATCCAGTTGCAGTTTGTTCACACGAACATTTTTAAAGTGGGTCTCGAAGCTCTGCGAGAATTCTGTGATTTTATGTGATTTTATGAAGTAACACACACTCATTTAACCCTCTGTTAATAAGTCAGTTCTTAACATAAAGACTTAAAGCTCAATATTATATAAGAGCCTACCCCAAGGAGGGTATGTGTTCACGTTCAGCTTCCTATGTCAACTGGAAGTACCTTAAAATGGTGCATAGGGTCAGGTTTGAAGGGTAATAAAGGTCAGATCTTTTCAAAACTTCACTTGTGTGATTAGACAACCCTCATGAACTGTAATCAGTCATTTTTCCCAACAGATGTCAAAGAAAAGCTCTCGCACACAAACACACACACACAAAAAGGAAGGATGGAGTGAAAAAGTACGGTGCTTAAAGACACACAAAGCCTGAAATGGTATTACTATTATCTCCAGGCCGTGCCGAGTTCAACGAGATGCCCCGCTTGACCGTAGCTCGTTCGGTCTGAGCGCAGCGACCGTTACAAGAAGACGGACCCAAATGACCTATTGACCTCATGTCAATTTTATTTGCTTTTGGGAGACAGAGAGAGAACCGTTAAGGTTAGAAGCACAATTTCACCTCAGGAATGTTCTTTAGGTCCTCCCGATCTGTGCAAGCCTAACCTTGACCTTGTGGCATTAACCCTTACCAGTTAAAAGCTGGTGTTTACATCAAACAATTTACAATGACATGTCGCCCCATAGGAATACATTGACTGCACCTCTCAATTCAACCTGAAGCCTATGTGGGTTATGAATGTCTTATGAACCTGTCTTTGATGTCAGTCCATCAGGCCACCATGAGGTCTACCTGTGTCGATTCTAAGCTTCCTGGAGCAACCGGAAGTGGTTAAATCACCCTAAAAGTGTTTGCCATAGCCAACCTGCAGTTTGAGAGAAATAGTGCATTCAGCCCTATGTAAATCAGTCAATTTTTAACATACAGACTTAAAACTCAGGATTCTGTAACAGCCTACTACAGTGATGATATGTGTTTATTTATAGCTTCCTGTGACAACCGGAAGTGCCATAACTGGTGTCTAATTGGCTGTTTCGAAGGGTTAAAAATGTCAAATCTTTCCAAAACTTCATATATGTGAATAGACAACCCTCATGAACTGTAAATCAGTCCTTCATCCCATCAGATAAAAAAAAAAAAAAAAACACACCGACACAGAAATGATGGAGGGACACACTGAGGGGCTAAGAGGCAGACAGTGCCTGTAGTAGTTACTTTTGTTCCAACTTTTAAAGAACCGTCAGACCTAGAGTTCTGAAAATTTACAAACCTGTTCTAGACCTCAGGTCGATTGTGCACAGTGAATTATGTGGCTCTAGAAGGTTCCCGGATCGATAAAAAGCCTCGTGTATTTGCCATGTTTTCAATTCATTTTGACCTCAACGAAACGGACGACATTTAGGAAAGTCCCAGAGTCTCAAGACTAGGTGCGTTGAAACCGGCTCGGCCCATAGAGACAGACCCCAACAAGCCTGTTTGATTGCTCATTCAAGGGCCCCGTAGCAAGGCAATGAAAAAAGTGGAATTTCAGCACCAATTAGGGTTTTGCTCGGGCACCGAATGACCTATCGAGCCGAAACTTGGGATTCGAGGTCGCCTCACATAGGGCTAAACATAATGTGTGAACTGGACCCGCAGCTAGAACATAACTACGTATTATTTGTTTTATTATGGTTTAAATAGAAAGCGCTGTGAATTTTGGGCCTGCTCTGAACTATGTTATAGTTGGCATCTAAAGGAGTTGGAAAAAGTGAGTTTGGAGTCAGATGGTATCAGTTTGGTGTCTGAAAATATCTATTTGACTGATGGACACTGACTTGCTCGTTGACTTTTGTACATTTGCAATATGTTTCAACGGGGAGGTACCATGAGGAAAAAGCGACACGATGAAATTTCACGAAACGAGCGATGGAGAGGAACCACTATCACTGCCCGACCATCCTGAGGTCATCAGACCGTTGACTTTTGCATTTGTAAAGTATTTAAAGAATGCCCGTTAGATTTGCAATATGATTCAACATCACATCATATTGCAAATGCCCGTTATATTTGCAATATGATGTGATGTTGAATCATATTGCAAATATAACGTGCATTCTTTAAATACTTTAGAAATACAAAAGTCAACGTCCTGATGACCTCAGGATGGCCGGGCAGTGATAGTGGTTCCTCTCCATCGCTCGTTTCGTGAAATTTCATCATGTCGCTTTATCCTCATGGTACCTCCCCGTTGAAACATATTGCAAATGGACAAAAGTCAACTAGCAAGTCAACTAGCAATTGTCAACCAAAGTCAACTAGCAAGTGTCCATAAGTCAATGACATCTTTTCAGACACCAAACTGATACCATCTGACTCCAAACTCACTTTTTCCAACTCCTTTAGAAGCCAACTGTCAAATATTTCAGAGCAGGCCCAAAATTCACAGCGCCTTCCATGAATGCAGCAAAACAGCATTCTGAAATCACCACTAAAATGACATCACCATAATCTCCAGGCCGTGCCGAGTTCAACGAGAAGCCCCGCTTGGCCGTAGCTCGCTCGGTCTGAGCGCAGCGACCGTTACAAGAAGACAGAGCAAAATGACCTTTTGACCTCCATGTCAATTTTATTTGCTTTTGGGAGACAGCGAGAGAACCGTTAGGGTTAGAAACACAATTTGACCTCAGGAATGTTCTTAAGGTCCCCCCGATCTGTGCAAGCCTAACATTGACCCTGTGGCATTGACCCTTAATAGTTAAATGAAGGTGTTTAGATCAAACAGTTTACAATGACATTTCGCCCCATAGGAATACATTGACTGCACCTCCAAATTCAACCTGAAGCCTATGTGGGTTATGAAGGTCTTATGAACCTGTCTTTGATAACAATCCATCAGGACACTATGAGGTCTACCTGTGTTGATTTTAAGCTACCTGGACCAACCGGAAGTGGTTAAAACCACCCTAAAAGGTGTCCTGATATACATGACTTGCAATTTTGAAAATCACTGCATTCAACCCTATGTAGATCAGTCAATTCTAAACGTATAGACTTAAAATTCAGGATTCTGTAACAGCATACCCCTATCAAGATATGTGTTTACCTATAGCTTCCTGTGCCAACCGGAAGTGCCTTAAAATTGGGTCATGGGTGCTGTTTGGAAGGGTTAAAAAAGTCAGATCTTTCCAAAACGTTAAGTGTGTGATTAGGCAACCTTCATGAACTGTAAATCAGTCATTTCTCTAAACAGATGTCAAAGAAAAGCTCTCACACACACACACAGCAGGGATGGAGTGAAAAAGTACGGTGCTTAAAGACAAACAAAGCCGACAATGGCATGACCATTATCTCTAGGCCGTGCCGAGTTCAACGAGATGCCCCGCTTGACCGTAGCTCATTCGGTCTGGCCACAGCGACAGTGACAAGAAGACAGAGCAAAATGACCTTTTGACCTCAATGTCAATTTCATTTGCTTTTGGGAGACAGAGAGAGAACCGTTAGGGTTAGAAACACAATTTCACCTCAGGAATGTTCTTTAGGTCCTCCCGATCTGTGCAAGCCTAACCTTGACCTTGTGGCATTAACCCTTAACAGTGAAAACAGGTTTTTACATCTCACAGTTTACATTGACATCTCTCTCCATAGGAATACATTGACTGCACCTCCAAATTCAACCTGAAGCCTATGTGGGTTATGAAGGTCTTAGGAACCTGTCTTTGATGTCAGTCCATCAGCCCATCATAAGGTCTACCTGTGTCGATTCTAAGCTTCCTGGAACAACCGGAAGTGGTTAAAACCACCCTAAAAGTGTTTGCAATACCCAACCTGCAGTTTGAGAGAAATAGTGCATTCAGCCCTATGTAAATCACTGAGTTCTTAACGTATAGACTTAAAACTCAGGATTCTGTAAAAGCCTACTCCAATGAGGATATGTGTTTACGTTCAGCTTCCTGTGCAAACCGGAAGTGCCATAATTGGTGTCAAAAGAGCTGTTTCGAAGGGTTAAAAAAGTTAAATCTTTCCAAAACTTCATATTTGTGATTAGGCAACCTTCCTGAACTGTAAATCAGTCATTAGTCCCATCAGATTTCAAAGAAAAATTTACACACCCTAACAGAAATGATGGAGGGACACACTGAGGGGCTAAGAGGCAGACAGTGCCTGTGGTAGTTACTTTTGTTCCAACTTTTAAAGAACCGTTAGACCTAGAGTTCTGAAAATTTACAAACCTGTTCTAGACCTCAGGTCGATTGTGCACAGTGAATTATGTGGCTCTAGAAGGTTCTCGGATCGATAAAAAGCCTCGTGTATTTGCCATGTTTTCAATTCATTTTGACCTCAACGAAACTGGCGACGTTTAGAAAAGTCCCAGAGTCTCAAGACTAGGTGCGTTGAAACCGGCTCGGCCCATAGAGACAAACCCCAACAAGCCTGTTCGATTTTGTATTTCTAAAGTATTTAAAGTATTTAAAGAATGCACGTTTAATTTGCAATATGATTCAACACATCATATTGCAAAAGTAACAGTGTGTGTTATGTTTGCAATATGATTCAACACATCATATTGCAAACGTAACAGTGTGTGTTACTTTTGCAATATGATGTGTTGAATCATATTGCAAACATAACAGTGTGTGTTACTTTTGCAATATGATGTGTTGAATCATATTGCAAATTTAACGTGCATTCTTTAAATAAACCCTATGTGGGTTATGAATGTCTTATGAACCTGTCTTTGATAAGAATCCATCAAGCCACTATGAGGTCTACCTGTGTTGATTCTAAGCTTCCTGGAGCAACCGGAAGTGGTTAAATCACCCTAAAAGTGTTTTGCCATACCCAACCAGCAGTTTGTGATATATAGTGCATTCAACCCTGTGTAAATCAGTCCAGTCAGTTCTTAACGTATAGACTTAAAACTCAGGATTCTGTAAAAGCATACCCCGATCAGGATATGTCTTTACTTATAGCTTCCTGTGACAACCAGAAGGGCCTTAAGATGGTGTCATAGATGCTGTTTTGAAGGGTTAAAAGGTCAAAACTTTTCAAAACTTCATATATGTGATTAGACAACCCTCATGAACTGTAATCAGTCATTTCTCCCAACAGATGTCAAAGAAAAGCTCTCTCACACAAACATACACACACAAAAAGCAAGGATGGAGTGAAAAAGTACGGTGCTTAAAGACACACAAAGCCTGCAATGGCATTACTATTATCTCCAGGCCGTTCCGAGTTCAACGAGATGCCCCGCCTAACCGTAGCTTGCTCGGTCTGAGCGCAGCGACCGTTACAAGAAGACGGACACAAATGACCTATTGACCTCCATGTCAATTTGATTTGCTTTTGGGAGACAGAGAGAGAACCGTTCAGGTTAGAAGCACAATTTTACCTCAGGAACACTCCTAAGGTCCTCCCGATCTGTGCAAGCCTAACCTTGACTCTGTGGCATTAACCCTTCACAGTTAAAAGAAGGTGTTTACATCAAACAGTATACAATGAAATGTAGCCCCATAGGAATACATTGAGTGCACCTCTAAATTCAACCTGAAGCCTATGTGGGTTATGAATGTCTTATGAACCTGTCTTTGATAACAATCCATCAGGCCACTATGAGGTCTACCTGTGTTGATTTTAAGCTACCTGGAGCAACCGGAAGTGGTTAAATAACCCTAAAAGTGTTTTGCCATAGCCAACCAGCAGTTTGTGATTTATAGTGCATTCAACCCTGTCAGTCAGTTCTTAACGTATAGACTTAAAACTCAGGATTCTCTAAGAGCATACCCCGATCAGCATATGTCTTTACCTATAGCTTCCTGTGCCAACCGGAAGTGCCTTAAAATGGGGTCATAGGTGCTGTTTAAAAGGGTTAAAAAAGTCAGATCTTTCCAAAACTTTAAGTGTGTGATTAGGCAACCTTCATGAACTGTAAATCAGTCATTTCTCGAAACAGATGTCAAAGAAAAGCTCACACACACACAAACAAGTCCAAACTGTTTGTGCACCTGGCATTATTTTTAGGTTACCAGATGCCCTGGTTGAAACTGCGTTTAGGGGGCATCCAGACTTCCAACCCGCTCTGGGAGCACTGTTCGACGGACAAAAATCAGTGGGTGTTGGCCTGAGTGATTTATGGAGGTTTTCCAAAAAAGTCAGAAAATATTCTGTTTTTTTTCTGAAAAATATTTTTTGTTTTTTATTCTCGAGTCAATGGCCTGAGTGATTTATGGAGTTTTTCCAAAAAACTCGAAAAATATTCTAAGTCCAAACTTTTAGGTTACCAGGTGCCCTGTTTCAAGACGGTTGAAATTGCGTTTAGGGGGCATCCAGACCTCCATACCCGCTCTGGGAGCACTATTCTACGGACAAAAATCAATGGGGGTTGGCCTGAGTGATTTATGGAGGTTTTCCAAAAAAGTCAAAAAATATTCTATGTTTTATCTTCTGAAAAATATTTTATGTTTTTTCTTCTCGAGTCAATGGGGTCTGGCCTGAGTGATTTAAGGAGGTTTCCAAAAAAAGTAAAAAAAATAATATTTTTCATGTTTTCATGTCATTTTTCAAAACGGTTTTAAATGCTTTTAGGTGTCATCCAGACGTCCATGGGAGCACTATACTACGGCCCCAAATCAATGGGTGCTGGCCTGAGTGATTTATGGAGGTTTGGGGGGTGATAAGTACAAGTAAACATTTATAAAAAATGATGATAGTAAAATGTGACTAAAGTATTTTCATACAGTTCTTATACATGTGTAATTGACGTAAAAATCGAAAGAATTTCAAAAAACGGTCCAGAAAGCACTTTTTTAAATGGAATATATGTTTTTTCCACATTTTTTACATTTTTGACTTTTAACTTTTGACTTTTGACTTCCTATGAAATCACATTCCAAATGCACAAAACATATTCCTTAAGTACAAGTAAACATTTATAAAAAATTATGATAGTAAAATGTGACTAAAGTATTTTCATACAGTTCTTTTACATGTGTAATTGACATAAAAATCGAAAGAATTTCAAAAAACGGTTCAGAAAGCACCTTTTTAAAGGGGGTGATACGTTTTTTCCAAATTTTTGACATTTTTGACTTTTGACTTTTGACTTCCTATGAAATCACATTCCAAAATGCACAAAACATATTCCTTAAGTCCAAATAAAAATGTCCAAAAAATTATGTTAATAAAATTTGACAAAAGTATTTTCATACAGTTCTTACACATGTGTAATTGACATAAAAATCGAAAGAATTTCAAAAAACGGTCAAGAAAGCACTTTTTTAAAGGGGGTGATACGTTTTTTCCAAATTTTTGACATTTTTGACTTTTGACTTTTGACTTCCTATGAAATCACATTCCAAAATGCACAAAACATATTCCTTAAGTCCAAATAAAAATGTCAATAAAATTATGTTAATAAAATTTGACAAAAGTATTTTCATACAGTTCTTACACATGTGTAATTGACATAAAAATCGAAAGAATTTCGAAAAACGGTCCAGAAAGCACTTTTTTAAGGGGGTGATAAGTTTTTGCCAAAACTTAAAAAATTTCAAAATTTGGCTCTGGGGTCTTGACTTGCGTTACAGTAAGCCTATGAAAAAATAAGATGGAACTCACACGCCCACTATAGGATTTTTGGGGTGTACACAGCTCATTTACAATATGGCATTTGCCACCAACTTTGGACGAAACACCGCCGGTTGCAATATGAAATCCCACACAATCCCATCGTGTGTATGGTTCGCTCTCTGCTAATAAGTTGCCATGTTATTTTGTACAATTGGGGGGGGGAGTTCCCTTACTAAACTGAGAGAGCTGAGAGAATATTACTAAACTGAGAGAATATTACTCAACTGAGAGAGTATTACTAAACTGAGGGAGTATTACTAAACCGAGAGAGTATTACTAACCTGAGAGAGCTGAGAGAATATTACTAAACTGTGAGAGTTTTACTAAACTGAGAGAGTATTACTAACCCGAGAGAGTATTACTAAACTGAGAGAGTATTACTAAACTGAGAGAGTGTTACTAGACTGAGATAATATTTCTCAACTGAGAGAGTATTACTAAACTGAGAGAGTATTACTAACTGAGAGAATATTACTAAACTGAGAGAGTATTACTAAACTGAGAGAGCTGAGAGAATATTACTAAACTGAGAGAATATTACTAAACTGAGAGAGTATTACTAAACTGAGGGAGTATTACTAAACCGAGAGAGTATTAATAACCTGAGAGAGTATTACTAAACTGAGAGAATATTACTAAACTGTGAGAGTATTACTAAACTGAGAGAGTATTACTAACCCGAGAGAGTATTACTAAACTGAGAGAGTTTTACTAAACTGAGAGAGTGTTACTAGACTGAGATAGTGTTACTCAACTGAGAGAGTATTACTAAACTGAGAGAGTATTACTAAACTGAGAGAGTATTACTAAACTGAGAGAGTATTACTAAACTGAGAGAGTGTTACTAGACTGAGATAGTATTACTCAACTGAGAGAGTATTACTAAACTGAGAGAGTATTACTAAACTGAGAGAGTATTACTAAACCGAGAGAGTTTTACTAAACTGAGAGAGTATTACTAAACTGAGAGAATATTACTAAACTGTGAGAGTATTACTAAACTGAGAGAGTATTACTAACCCGAGAGAGTATTACTAAACTGAGAGAGTTTTACTAAACTGAGAGAGTGTTACTAGACTGAGATAGTATTACTCAACTGAGAGAGTATTACTAAACTGAGAGAGTATTACTAAACTGAGAGAATATTACTAAACGGTGAGAGTATTACTAAACTAAGAGAGTATTACTAACCCGAGAGAGTATTACTAAACTGAGAGAGTATTACTAAACTGAGAGAGTGTTACTAGACTGAGATAGTATTACTCAACTGAGAGAGTGTTACTAAACTGAGAGAATATTACTCAACGGAGAGATTATTACTCAACTGAGTGAGTGTTACTAAACTAAGCGAGTATTACTAAACTGAGAGAGTATTACTAAACTGAGAGAGTGTTGCTAGACTGAGATAGTATTACTCAACTGAGAGAGTGTTACTAAACTGAGAGAATATTACTCAACGGAGAGATTATTTCTCAACTGAGAGAGTGTTACTAAACTAAGAGAGTATTACTAAACTGAGAGAGTATTACTAAACTGAGAGCGTGTTGCAAGACTGAGATAGTATTACTAAACTGAGAGAGTATTACTAAACTGAGAGAGTATTACTAAACTGAGAGAGTGTTACTAACCCGAGAGAGTATTACTAAACTGAGAGAGTTTTACTAAACTGAGAGAGTGTTACTAGACTGAGATAGTATTACTCAACTGAGAGAGTATTACTAAACTGAGAGAGTATTACTAAACTGAGAGAATATTACTAAACGGTGAGAGTATTACTAAACTAAGAGAGTATTACTAACCCGAGAGAGTATTACTAAACTGAGAGAGTATTACTAAACTGAGAGAGTGTTACTAGACTGAGATAGTATTACTCAACTGAGAGAGTGTTACTAAACTGAGAGAATATTACTCAACGGAGAGATTATTACTCAACTGAGTGAGTGTTACTAAACTAAGCGAGTATTACTAAACTGAGAGAGTATTACTAAACTGAGAGAGTGTTGCTAGACTGAGATAGTATTACTCAACTGAGAGAGTGTTACTAAACTGAGAGAATATTACTCAACGGAGAGATTATTTCTCAACTGAGAGAGTGTTACTAAACTAAGAGAGTATTACTAAACTGAGAGAGTATTACTAAACTGAGAGCGTGTTGCAAGACTGAGATAGTATTACTAAACTGAGAGAGTATTACTAAACTGAGAGAGTATTACTAAACTGAGAGAGTGTTACTAAACTGAGAGAATATTACTCAACTGAGAGAGTATTACTAAACTGAGAGAGTATTACTAAACTGAGAGAGTATTACTAAACTGAGAGAGTGTTACTAGACTGAGATAGTATTACTCAACTGAGAGAGTATTACTAAACTGAGAGAGTATTACTAAACCGAGAGAGTTTTACTAAACTGAGAGAGTATTACTAAACTGAGAGAATATTACTAAACTGTGAGAGTATTACTAAACTGAGAGAGTATTACTAACCCGAGAGAGTATTACTAAACTGAGAGAGTTTTACTAAACTGAGAGAGTGTTACTAGACTGAGATAGTATTACTCAACTGAGAGAGTATTACTAAACTGAGAGAGTATTACTAAACTGAGAGAATATTACTAAACGGTGAGAGTATTACTAAACTAAGAGAGTATTACTAACCCGAGAGAGTATTACTAAACTGAGAGAGTATTACTAAACTGAGAGAGTGTTACTAGACTGAGATAGTATTACTCAACTGAGAGAGTGTTACTAAACTGAGAGAATATTACTCAACGGAGAGATTATTACTCAACTGAGTGAGTGTTACTAAACTAAGCGAGTATTACTAAACTGAGAGAGTATTACTAAACTGAGAGAGTGTTGCTAGACTGAGATAGTATTACTCAACTGAGAGAGTGTTACTAAACTGAGAGAATATTACTCAACGGAGAGATTATTTCTCAACTGAGAGAGTGTTACTAAACTAAGAGAGTATTACTAAACTGAGAGAGTATTACTAAACTGAGAGCGTGTTGCAAGACTGAGATAGTATTACTAAACTGAGAGAGTATTACTAAACTGAGAGAGTATTACTAAACTGAGAGAGTGTTACTAACCCGAGAGAGTATTACTAAACTGAGAGAGTTTTACTAAACTGAGAGAGTGTTACTAGACTGAGATAGTATTACTCAACTGAGAGAGTATTACTAAACTGAGAGAGTATTACTAAACTGAGAGAATATTACTAAACGGTGAGAGTATTACTAAACTAAGAGAGTATTACTAACCCGAGAGAGTATTACTAAACTGAGAGAGTATTACTAAACTGAGAGAGTGTTACTAGACTGAGATAGTATTACTCAACTGAGAGAGTGTTACTAAACTGAGAGAATATTACTCAACGGAGAGATTATTACTCAACTGAGTGAGTGTTACTAAACTAAGCGAGTATTACTAAACTGAGAGAGTATTACTAAACTGAGAGAGTGTTGCTAGACTGAGATAGTATTACTCAACTGAGAGAGTGTTACTAAACTGAGAGAATATTACTCAACGGAGAGATTATTTCTCAACTGAGAGAGTGTTACTAAACTAAGAGAGTATTACTAAACTGAGAGAGTATTACTAAACTGAGAGCGTGTTGCAAGACTGAGATAGTATTACTAAACTGAGAGAGTATTACTAAACTGAGAGAGTATTACTAAACTGAGAGAGTGTTACTAAACTGAGAGAATATTACTCAACTGAGAGAGTATTACTAAACTGAGAGAGTATTACTAAACTGAGAGAGTATTACTAAACTGAGAGAGTGTTACTAGACTGAGATAGTATTACTCAACTGAGAGAGTATTACTAAACTGAGAGAGTATTACTAAACCGAGAGAGTTTTACTAAACTGAGAGAGTATTACTAAACTGAGAGAATATTACTAAACTGTGAGAGTATTACTAAACTGAGAGAGTATTACTAACCCGAGAGAGTATTACTAAACTGAGAGAGTTTTACTAAACTGAGAGAGTGTTACTAGACTGAGATAGTATTACTCAACTGAGAGAGTATTACTAAACTGAGAGAGTATTACTAAACTGAGAGAATATTACTAAACGGTGAGAGTATTACTAAACTAAGAGAGTATTACTAACCCGAGAGAGTATTACTAAACTGAGAGAGTATTACTAAACTGAGAGAGTGTTACTAGACTGAGATAGTATTACTCAACTGAGCGAGTGTTACTAAACTGAGAGAATATTACTCAACGGAGAGATTATTACTCAACTGAGTAAGTGTTACTAAACTAAGAGAGTATTACTAAACTGAGAGAGTATTACTAAACTGAGAGAGTGTTGCTAGACTGAGATAGTATTACTAAACTGAGAGAGTATTACTAAACTGAGAGAGTATTACTAAACTGTGAGAATAGTACTCAACTGAGAGATTATTACTCTATGGAGAGAATATTTCTCAACTGAGAGAGTATTACTAAACTGAGAGAGTATTACTAAACTGAGAGAGTATTACTAAACTGAGAGAATATTACTAAACTGAGAGAGTATTACTAAACTGAGAGAGCTGAGAGAATATTACTAAACTGAGAGAATATTACTAAACTGAGAGAGTATTACTAAACTGAGGGAGTATTACTAAACCGAGAGAGTATTACTAACCTGAGAGAGCTGAGAGAATATTACTAAACTGTGAGAGTTTTACTAAACTGAGAGAGTATTACTAACCCGAGAGAGTATTACTAAACTGAAAGAGTATTACTAAACTGAGAGAGTGTTACTAGACTGAGATAATATTACTCAACTGAGAGAGTATTACTAAACTGAGAGAGTATTACTAACTGAGAGAATATTACTAAACGGTGAGAGTATTACTAAACTGAGAGAGTATTACTAAACCGAGAGAGTATTACTAAACTGAGAGAATATTACTAAACTGAGAGAGTATTACTAAACTGAGAGAGCTGAGAGAATATTACTAAACTGAGAGAGTATTACTAAACTGAGGGAGTATTACTAAACCGAGAGAGTATTAATAACCTGAGAGAGTATTACTAAACTGAGAGAATATTACTAAACTGTGAGAGTATTACTAAACTGAGAGAGTATTACTAACCCGAGAGAGTATTACTAAACTGAGAGAGTTTTACTAAACTGAGAGAGTGTTATTAGACTGAGATAGTGTTACTCAACTGAGAGAGTATTACTAAACTGAGAGAGTATTACTAAACTGAGAGAATATTACTAAACAGTGAGAGTATTACTAAACTGAGAGAGTATTACTAACCCGAGAGAGTATTACTAAACTGAGAGAGTATTACTAAACTGAGAGAGTGTTGCTAGACTGAGATAGTATTACTAAACTGAGAGAGTATTACTAAACTGAGAGAGTATTACTAAACTGTGAGAATATTACTCAACTGAGAGAGTATTACTAAACTGAGAGAGCTGAGAGAATATTACTAAACTGAGAGAATATTACTAAACTGAGAGAGTATTACTAAACTGAGGGAGTATTACTAAACCGCGAGAGTATTACTAACCTGAGAGAGCTGAGAGAATATTACTAAACTGTGAGAGTTTTACTAAACTGAGAGAGTATTACTAACCCGAGAGAGTATTACTAAACTGAGAGAGTATTACTAAACTGAGAGAGTATTACTAAACTGAGAGAGTATTACTAAACTGAGAGAGTATTACTAAACTGAGAGAATATTACTAAACTGAGAGAGTATTACTAAACTGAGAGAGCTGAGAGAATATTACTAAACTGAGAGAATATTACTAAACTGAGAGAGTATTACTAAACTGAGGGAGTATTACTAAACCGCGAGAGTATTACTAACCTGAGAGAGCTGAGAGAATATTACTAAACTGTGAGAGTTTTACTAAACTGAGAGAGTATTACTAACCCGAGAGAGTATTACTAAACTGAGAGAGTATTACTAAACTGAGAGAGTGTTACTAGACTGAGATAATATTACTCAACTGAGAGAGTATTACTAAACTGAGAGAGTATTACTAACTGAGAGAATATTACTAAACGGTGAGAGTATTACTAAACTGAGCGAGTATTACTAAACCGAGAGAGTATTAATAAACTGAGAGAATATTACTAAACTGAGAGAGTATTACTAAACTGAGAGAGCTGAGAGAATATTACTAAACTGAGAGAATATTACTAAACTGAGAGAGTATTACTAAACTGAGGGAGTATTACTAAACCGAGAGAGTATTAATAACCTTAGAGAGTATTACTAAACTGAGAGAATATTACTAAACTGTGAGAGTATTACTAAACTGAGAGAGTATTACTAACCCGAGAGAGTATTACTAAACTGAGAGAGTTTTACTAAACTGAGAGAGTGTTACTAGACTGATATAGTGTTACTCAACTGAGAGAGTATTACTAAACTGAGAGAGTATTACTAAACTGAGAGAATATTACTAAACAGTGAGAGTATTACTAAACTGAGAGAGTATTACTAACCCGAGAGAGTATTACTAAACTGAGAGAGTATTACTAAACTGAGAGAGTGTTACTAGACTGAGATAGTATTACTCAACTGAGAGAGTGTTACTAAACTAAGAGAGTATTACTAAACTGAGAGAGTATTACTAAACTGAGAGAGTGTTGCAAGACTGAGATAGTATTACTAAACTGAGAGAGTATTACTAAACTGAGAGAATATTACTAAACTGAGAGAGTATTACTAAACTGAGAGAGCTGAGAGAATATTACTAAACTGAGAGAGTATTACTAAACTGGGGGAGTATTACTAAACCGAGAGAGTATTAATAACCTGAGAGAGTATTACTAAACTGAGAGAATATTACTAAACTGTGAGAGTATTACTAAACTGGGAGAGTATTACTAACCCGAGAGAGTATTACTAAACTGAGAGAGTTTTACTAAACTGAGAGAGTGTTATTAGACTGAGATAGTGTTACTCAACTGAGAGAGTATTACTAAACTGAGAGAGTATTACTAAACTGAGAGAATATTACTAAACAGTGAGAGTATTACTAAACTGAGAGAGTATTACTAACCCGAGAGAGTATTACTAAACTGAGAGAGTATTACTAAACTGAGAGAGTGTTGCTAGACTGAGATAGTATTACTAAACTGAGAGAGTATTACTAAACTGTGAGAATATTACTCAACTGAGAGATTATTACTCTATGGAGAGAATATTTCTCAACTGAGAGAGTATTACTAAACTGAGAGAGTATTACTAAACTGAGAGAGTGTTACTAAACTGAGAGAATATTACTAAACTGAGAGAGTATTACTAAACTGAGAGAGCTGAGAGAATATTACTAAACTGAGAGAATATTACTAAACTGAGAGAGTATTACTAAACTGAGGGAGTATTACTAAACCGAGAGAGTATTACTAACCTGAGAGAGCTGAGAGAATATTACTAAACTGTGAGAGTTTTACTAAACTGAGAGAGTATTACTAACCCGAGAGAGTATTACTAAACTGAGAGAGTATTACTAAACTGAGAGAGTGTTACTAGACTGAGATAATATTACTCAACTGAGAGAGTATTACTAAACTGAGAGAGTATTACTAACTGAGAGAATATTACTAAACGGTGAGAGTATTACTAAACTGAGAGAGTATTACTAAACTGAGAGAGTATTACTAAACTGAGAGAGTATTACTAAACCGAGAGAGTTTTACTAAACTGAGAGAGTATTACTAAACTGAGAGAATATTACTAAACTGTGAGAGTATTACTAAACTGAGAGAGTATTACTAACCCGAGAGAGTATTACTAAACTGAGAGAGTTTTACTAAACTGAGAGAGTGTTACTAGACTGAGATAGTATTACTCAACTGAGAGAGTATTACTAAACTGAGAGAGTATTACTAAACTGAGAGAATATTACTAAACGGTGAGAGTATTACTAAACTAAGAGAGTATTACTAACCCGAGATAGTATTACTAAACTGAGAGAGTATTACTAAACTGAGAGAGTGTTACTAGACTGAGATAGTATTACTCAACTGAGAGAGTGTTACTAAACTGAGAGAATATTACTCAACGGAGAGATTATTACTCAACTGAGTGAGTGTTACTAAACTAAGCGAGTATTACTAAACTGAGAGAGTATTACTAAACTGAGAGAGTGTTGCTAGACTGAGATAGTATTACTCAACTGAGAGAGTGTTACTAAACTGAGAGAATATTACTCAACGGAGAGATTATTTCTCAACTGAGAGAGTGTTACTAAACTAAGAGAGTATTACTGAAACTGAGAGCGTGTTGCAAGACTGAGATAGTATTACTAAACTGAGAGAGTATTACTAAACTGAGAGAGTATTACTAAACTGAGAGAGTGTTACTAACCCGAGAGAGTATTACTAAACTGAGAGAGTTTTACTAAACTGAGAGAGTGTTACTAGACTGAGATAGTATTACTCAACTGAGAGAGTATTACTAAACTGAGAGAGTATTACTAAACTGAGAGAATATTACTAAACGGTGAGAGTATTACTAAACTAAGAGAGTATTACTAACCCGAGAGAGTATTACTAAACTGAGAGAGTATTACTAAACTGAGAGAGTGTTACTAGACTGAGATAGTATTACTCAACTGAGAGAGTGTTACTAAACTGAGAGAATATTACTCAACGGAGAGATTATTACTCAACTGAGTGAGTGTTACTAAACTAAGCGAGTATTACTAAACTGAGAGAGTATTACTAAACTGAGAGAGTGTTGCTAGACTGAGATAGTATTACTCAACTGAGAGAGTGTTACTAAACTGAGAGAATATTACTCAACGGAGAGATTATTTCTCAACTGAGAGAGTGTTACTAAACTAAGAGAGTATTACTAAACTGAGAGAGTATTACTAAACTGAGAGCGTGTTGCAAGACTGAGATAGTATTACTAAACTGAGAGAGTATTACTAAACTGAGAGAGTATTACTAAACTGAGAGAGTGTTACTAAACTGAGAGAATATTACTCAACTGAGAGAGTATTACTAAACTGAGAGAGTATTACTAAACTGAGAGAGTATTACTAAACTGAGAGAGTGTTACTAGACTGAGATAGTATTACTCAACTGAGAGAGTATTACTAAACTGAGAGAGTATTACTAAACCGAGAGAGTTTTACTAAACTGAGAGAGTATTACTAAACTGAGAGAATATTACTAAACTGTGAGAGTATTACTAAACTGAGAGAGTATTACTAACCCGAGAGAGTATTACTAAACTGAGAGAGTTTTACTAAACTGAGAGAGTGTTACTAGACTGAGATAGTATTACTCAACTGAGAGAGTATTACTAAACTGAGAGAGTATTACTAAACTGAGAGAATATTACTAAACGGTGAGAGTATTACTAAACTAAGAGAGTATTACTAACCCGAGAGAGTATTACTAAACTGAGAGAGTATTACTAAACTGAGAGAGTGTTACTAGACTGAGATAGTATTACTCAACTGAGCGAGTGTTACTAAACTGAGAGAATATTACTCAACGGAGAGATTATTACTCAACTGAGTAAGTGTTACTAAACTAAGAGAGTATTACTAAACTGAGAGAGTATTACTAAACTGAGAGAGTGTTGCTAGACTGAGATAGTATTACTAAACTGAGAGAGTATTACTAAACTGAGAGAGTATTACTAAACTGTGAGAATAGTACTCAACTGAGAGATTATTACTCTATGGAGAGAATATTTCTCAACTGAGAGAGTATTACTAAACTGAGAGAGTATTACTAAACTGAGAGAGTATTACTAAACTGAGAGAATATTACTAAACTGAGAGAGTATTACTAAACTGAGAGAGCTGAGAGAATATTACTAAACTGAGAGAATATTACTAAACTGAGAGAGTATTACTAAACTGAGGGAGTATTACTAAACCGAGAGAGTATTACTAACCTGAGAGAGCTGAGAGAATATTACTAAACTGTGAGAGTTTTACTAAACTGAGAGAGTATTACTAACCCGAGAGAGTATTACTAAACTGAAAGAGTATTACTAAACTGAGAGAGTGTTACTAGACTGAGATAATATTACTCAACTGAGAGAGTATTACTAAACTGAGAGAGTATTACTAACTGAGAGAATATTACTAAACGGTGAGAGTATTACTAAACTGAGAGAGTATTACTAAACCGAGAGAGTATTACTAAACTGAGAGAATATTACTAAACTGAGAGAGTATTACTAAACTGAGAGAGCTGAGAGAATATTACTAAACTGAGAGAGTATTACTAAACTGAGGGAGTATTACTAAACCGAGAGAGTATTAATAACCTGAGAGAGTATTACTAAACTGAGAGAATATTACTAAACTGTGAGAGTATTACTAAACTGAGAGAGTATTACTAACCCGAGAGAGTATTACTAAACTGAGAGAGTTTTACTAAACTGAGAGAGTGTTATTAGACTGAGATAGTGTTACTCAACTGAGAGAGTATTACTAAACTGAGAGAGTATTACTAAACTGAGAGAATATTACTAAACAGTGAGAGTATTACTAAACTGAGAGAGTATTACTAACCCGAGAGAGTATTACTAAACTGAGAGAGTATTACTAAACTGAGAGAGTGTTGCTAGACTGAGATAGTATTACTAAACTGAGAGAGTATTACTAAACTGAGAGAGTATTACTAAACTGTGAGAATATTACTCAACTGAGAGATTATTACTCTATGGAGAGAATATTTCTCAACTGAGAGAGTATTACTAAACTGAGAGAGTATTACTAAACTGAGAGAGTATTACTAAACTGAGAGAATATTACTAAACAGTGAGAGTATTACTAAACTGAGAGAGTATTACTAACCCGAGAGAGTATTACTAAACTGAGAGAGTATTACTAAACTGAGAGAGTGTTACTAGACTGAGATAGTATTACTCAACTGAGAGAGTGTTACTAAACTAAGAGAGTATTACTAAACTGAGAGAGTATTACTAAACTGAGAGAGTGTTGCAAGACTGAGATAGTATTACTAAACTGAGAGAGTATTACTAAACTGAGAGAATATTACTAAACTGAGAGAGTATTACTAAACTGAGAGAGCTGAGAGAATATTACTAAACTGAGAGAGTATTACTAAACTGGGGGAGTATTACTAAACCGAGAGAGTATTAATAACCTGAGAGAGTATTACTAAACTGAGAGAATATTACTAAACTGTGAGAGTATTACTAAACTGAGAGAGTATTACTAACCCGAGAGAGTATTACTAAACTGAGAGAGTTTTACTAAACTGAGAGAGTGTTATTAGACTGAGATAGTGTTACTCAACTGAGAGAGTATTACTAAACTGAGAGAGTATTACTAAACTGAGAGAATATTACTAAACTGAGAGAGTATTACTAAACTGAGGGAGTATTACTAAACCGAGAGAGTATTAATAACCTGAGAGAGTATTACTAAACTGAGAGAATATTACTAAACTGTGAGAGTATTACTAAACTGAGAGAGTATTACTAACCCGAGAGAGTATTACTAAACTGAGAGAGTTTTACTAAACTGAGAGAGTGTTATTAGACTGAGATAGTGTTACTCAACTGAGAGAGTATTACTAAACTGAGAGAGTATTACTAAACTGAGAGAATATTACTAAACAGTGAGAGTATTACTAAACTGAGAGAGTATTACTAACCCGAGAGAGTATTACTAAACTGAGAGAGTATTACTAAACTGAGAGAGTGTTGCTAGACTGAGATAGTATTACTAAACTGAGAGAGTATTACTAAACTGTGAGAATATTACTCAACTGAGAGATTATTACTCTATGGAGAGAATATTTCTCAACTGAGAGAGTATTACTAAACTGAGAGAGTATTACTAAACTGAGAGAATATTACTAAACAGTGAGAGTATTACTAAACTGAGAGAGTATTACTAACCCGAGAGAGTATTACTAAACTGAGAGAGTATTACTAAACTGAGAGAGTGTTACTAGACTGAGATAGTATTACTCAACTGAGAGAGTGTTACTAAACTAAGAGAGTATTACTAAACTGAGAGAGTATTACTAAACTGAGAGAGTGTTGCAAGACTGAGATAGTATTACTAAACTGAGAGAGTATTACTAAACTGAGAGAATATTACTAAACTGAGAGAGTATTACTAAACTGAGAGAGCTGAGAGAATATTACTAAACTGAGAGAGTATTACTAAACTGGGGGAGTATTACTAAACCGAGAGAGTATTAATAACCTGAGAGAGTATTACTAAACTGAGAGAATATTACTAAACTGTGAGAGTATTACTAAACTGAGAGAGTATTACTAACCCGAGAGAGTATTACTAAACTGAGAGAGTTTTACTAAACTGAGAGAGTGTTATTAGACTGAGATAGTGTTACTCAACTGAGAGAGTATTACTAAACTGAGAGAGTATTACTAAACTGAGAGAATATTACTAAACAGTGAGAGTATTACTAAACTGAGAGAGTATTACTAACCCGAGAGAGTATTACTAAACTGAGAGAGTATTACTAAACTGAGAGAGTGTTGCTAGACTGAGATAGTATTACTAAACTGAGAGAGTATTACTAAACTGTGAGAATATTACTCAACTGAGAGATTATTACTCTATGGAGAGAATATTTCTCAACTGAGAGAGTATTACTAAACTGAGAGAGTATTACTAAACTGAGAGAGTATTACTAAACTGAGAGAATATTACTAAACTGAGAGAGTATTACTAAACTGAGAGAGCTGAGAGAATATTACTAAACTGAGAGAATATTACTAAACTGAGAGAGTATTACTAAACTGAGGGAGTATTACTAAACCGAGAGAGTATTACTAACCTGAGAGAGCTGAGAGAATATTACTAAACTGTGAGAGTTTTACTAAACTGAGAGAGTATTACTAACCCGAGAGAGTATTACTAAACTGAGAGAGTATTACTAAACTGAGAGAGTGTTACTAGACTGAGATAATATTACTCAACTGAGAGAGTATTACTAAACTGAGAGAGTATTACTAACTGAGAGAATATTACTAAACGGTGAGAGTATTACTAAACTGAGAGAGTATTACTAAACCGAGAGAGTATTAATAAACTGAGAGAATATTACTAAACTGAGAGAGTATTACTAAACTGAGAGAGCTGAGAGAATATTACTAAACTGAGAGAATATTACTAAACTGAGAGAGTATTACTAAACTGAGGGAGTATTACTAAACCGAGAGAGTATTAATAACCTTAGAGAGTATTACTAAACTGAGATAATATTACTAAACTGTTGGAGTATTACTAAACTGAGAGAGTATTACTAACCCGAGAGAGTATTACTAAACTGAGAGAGTTTTACTAAACTGAGAGAGTGTTACTAGACTGAGATAGTGTTACTCAACTGAGAGAGTATTACTAAACTGAGAGAGTATTACTAAACTGAGAGAATATTACTAAACAGTGAGAGTATTACTAAACTGAGAGAGTATTACTAACCCGAGAGAGTATTACTAAACTGAGAGAGTATTACTAAACTGAGAGAGTGTTACTAGACTGAGATAGTATTACTCAACTGAGAGGGTGTTACTAAACTGAGAGAATATTACTCAATGGAGAGATTATTTCTCAACTGAGAGAGTGTTACTAAACTAAGAGAGTATTACTAAACTGAGAGAATATTACTAAACTGAGAGAGTATTACTAAACTGAGAGAGCTGAGAGAATATTACTAAACTGAGATAGTATTACTCAACTGAGAGAGTGTTACTAAACTGAGAGAATATTACTCAACGGAGAGATTATTACTCAACTGAGTGAGTGTTACTAAACTAAGCGAGTATTACTAAACTGAGAGAGTATTACTAAACTGAGAGAGTGTTGCTAGACTGAGATAGTATTACTCAACTGAGAGAGTGTTACTAAACTGAGAGAATATTACTGAGAGATTATTTGTCAACGGAGAGATTATTTCTCAACTGAGAGAGTGTTACTAAACTAAGAGAGTATTACTAAACTGAGAGAGTATTACTAAACTGAGAGCGTGTTGCAAGACTGAGATAGTATTACTAAACTGAGAGAGTATTACTAAACTGAGAGAGTATTACTAAACTGAGAGAGTGTTACTAAACTGAGAGAATATTACTCAACTGAGAGAGTATTACTAAACTGAGAGAGTATTACTAAACTGAGAGAGTATTACTAAACTGAGAGAGTGTTACTAGACTGAGATAGTATTACTCAACTGAGAGAGTATTACTAAACTGAGAGAGTATTACTAAACCGAGAGAGTTTTACTAAACTGAGAGAGTATTACTAAACTGAGAGAATATTACTAAACTGTGAGAGTATTACTAAACTGAGAGAGTATTACTAACCCGAGAGAGTATTACTAAACTGAGAGAGTTTTACTAAACTGAGAGAGTGTTACTAGACTGAGATAGTATTACTCAACTGAGAGAGTATTACTAAACTGAGAGAGTATTACTAAACTGAGAGAATATTACTAAACGGTGAGAGTATTACTAAACTAAGAGAGTATTACTAACCCGAGAGAGTATTACTAAACTGAGAGAGTATTACTAAACTGAGAGAGTGTTACTAGACTGAGATAGTATTACTCAACTGAGCGAGTGTTACTAAACTGAGAGAATATTACTCAACGGAGAGATTATTACTCAACTGAGTAAGTGTTACTAAACTAAGAGAGTATTACTAAACTGAGAGAGTATTACTAAACTGAGAGAGTGTTGCTAGACTGAGATAGTATTACTAAACTGAGAGAGTATTACTAAACTGAGAGAGTATTACTAAACTGTGAGAATAGTACTCAACTGAGAGATTATTACTCTATGGAGAGAATATTTCTCAACTGAGAGAGTATTACTAAACTGAGAGAGTATTACTAAACTGAGAGAGTATTACTAAACTGAGAGAATATTACTAAACTGAGAGAGTATTACTAAACTGAGAGAGCTGAGAGAATATTACTAAACTGAGAGAATATTACTAAACTGAGAGAGTATTACTAAACTGAGGGAGTATTACTAAACCGAGAGAGTATTACTAACCTGAGAGAGCTGAGAGAATATTACTAAACTGTGAGAGTTTTACTAAACTGAGAGAGTATTACTAACCCGAGAGAGTATTACTAAACTGAAAGAGTATTACTAAACTGAGAGAGTGTTACTAGACTGAGATAATATTACTCAACTGAGAGAGTATTACTAAACTGAGAGAGTATTACTAACTGAGAGAATATTACTAAACGGTGAGAGTATTACTAAACTGAGAGAGTATTACTAAACCGAGAGAGTATTACTAAACTGAGAGAATATTACTAAACTGAGAGAGTATTACTAAACTGAGAGAGCTGAGAGAATATTACTAAACTGAGAGAGTATTACTAAACTGAGGGAGTATTACTAAACCGAGAGAGTATTAATAACCTGAGAGAGTATTACTAAACTGAGAGAATATTACTAAACTGTGAGAGTATTACTAAACTGAGAGAGTATTACTAACCCGAGAGAGTATTACTAAACTGAGAGAGTTTTACTAAACTGAGAGAGTGTTATTAGACTGAGATAGTGTTACTCAACTGAGAGAGTATTACTAAACTGAGAGAGTATTACTAAACTGAGAGAATATTACTAAACAGTGAGAGTATTACTAAACTGAGAGAGTATTACTAACCCGAGAGAGTATTACTAAACTGAGAGAGTATTACTAAACTGAGAGAGTGTTGCTAGACTGAGATAGTATTACTAAACTGAGAGAGTATTACTAAACTGAGAGAGTATTACTAAACTGTGAGAATATTACTCAACTGAGAGATTATTACTCTATGGAGAGAATATTACTAAACTGAGAGAGTATTACTAAACTGAGAGAGTATTACTAAACTGAGAGAGTATTACTAAACTGAAAGAATATTACTAAACTGAGAGAGTATTACTAAACTGAGAGAGTATTACTAACCCGAGAGAGTATTACTAAACTGAGAGAGTATTACTAAACTGAGAGAGTGTTACTAAACTGAGAGAGTATTACTCAACTGAGAGAGTATTACTAAACTAAGAGAGTATTACTAAACTGAGAGAGTATTACTAAACTGAGAGAGTGTTGCAAGACTGAGATAGTATTACTAAACTGAGAGAGTATTACTAAACTGAGAGAGTATTACTAAACTGAGAGAGTATTACTAAACTGAGAGAGCTGAGAGAATATTACTAAACTGAGAGAGTATTACTAAACTGGGGGAGTATTACTAAACCGAGAGAGTATTAATAACCTGAGAGAGTATTACTAAACTGAGAGAATATTACTAAACTGTGAGAGTATTACTAAACTGAGAGAGTATTACTAACCCGAGAGAGTATTACTAAACTGAGAGAGTTTTACTAAACTGAGAGAGTGTTATTAGACTGAGATAGTGTTACTCAACTGAGAGAGTATTACTAAACTGAGAGAGTATTACTAAACTGAGAGAATATTACTAAACTGAGAGAGTATTACTAAACTGAGGGAGTATTACTAAACCGAGAGAGTATTAATAACCTGAGAGAGTATTACTAAACTGAGAGAATATTACTAAACTGTGAGAGTATTACTAAACTGAGAGAGTATTACTAACCCGAGAGAGTATTACTAAACTGAGAGAGTTTTACTAAACTGAGAGAGTGTTATTAGACTGAGATAGTGTTACTCAACTGAGAGAGTATTACTAAACTGAGAGAGTATTACTAAACTGAGAGAATATTACTAAACAGTGAGAGTATTACTAAACTGAGAGAGTATTACTAACCCGAGAGAGTATTACTAAACTGAGAGAGTATTACTAAACTGAGAGAGTGTTGCTAGACTGAGATAGTATTACTAAACTGAGAGAGTATTACTAAACTGTGAGAATATTACTCAACTGAGAGATTATTACTCTATGGAGAGAATATTTCTCAACTGAGAGAGTATTACTAAACTGAGAGAGTATTACTAAACTGAGAGAATATTACTAAACAGTGAGAGTATTACTAAACTGAGAGAGTATTACTAACCCGAGAGAGTATTACTAAACTGAGAGAGTATTACTAAACTGAGAGAGTGTTACTAGACTGAGATAGTATTACTCAACTGAGAGAGTGTTACTAAACTAAGAGAGTATTACTAAACTGAGAGAGTATTACTAAACTGAGAGAGTGTTGCAAGACTGAGATAGTATTACTAAACTGAGAGAGTATTACTAAACTGAGAGAATATTACTAAACTGAGAGAGTATTACTAAACTGAGAGAGCTGAGAGAATATTACTAAACTGAGAGAGTATTACTAAACTGGGGGAGTATTACTAAACCGAGAGAGTATTAATAACCTGAGAGAGTATTACTAAACTGAGAGAATATTACTAAACTGTGAGAGTATTACTAAACTGAGAGAGTATTACTAACCCGAGAGAGTATTACTAAACTGAGAGAGTTTTACTAAACTGAGAGAGTGTTATTAGACTGAGATAGTGTTACTCAACTGAGAGAGTATTACTAAACTGAGAGAGTATTACTAAACTGAGAGAATATTACTAAACAGTGAGAGTATTACTAAACTGAGAGAGTATTACTAACCCGAGAGAGTATTACTAAACTGAGAGAGTATTACTAAACTGAGAGAGTGTTGCTAGACTGAGATAGTATTACTAAACTGAGAGAGTATTACTAAACTGTGAGAATATTACTCAACTGAGAGATTATTACTCTATGGAGAGAATATTTCTCAACTGAGAGAGTATTACTAAACTGAGAGAGTATTACTAAACTGAGAGAGTATTACTAAACTGAGAGAATATTACTAAACTGAGAGAGTATTACTAAACTGAGAGAGCTGAGAGAATATTACTAAACTGAGAGAATATTACTAAACTGAGAGAGTATTACTAAACTGAGGGAGTATTACTAAACCGAGAGAGTATTACTAACCTGAGAGAGCTGAGAGAATATTACTAAACTGTGAGAGTTTTACTAAACTGAGAGAGTATTACTAACCCGAGAGAGTATTACTAAACTGAGAGAGTATTACTAAACTGAGAGAGTGTTACTAGACTGAGATAATATTACTCAACTGAGAGAGTATTACTAAACTGAGAGAGTATTACTAACTGAGAGAATATTACTAAACGGTGAGAGTATTACTAAACTGAGAGAGTATTACTAAACCGAGAGAGTATTAATAAACTGAGAGAATATTACTAAACTGAGAGAGTATTACTAAACTGAGAGAGCTGAGAGAATATTACTAAACTGAGAGAATATTACTAAACTGAGAGAGTATTACTAAACTGAGGGAGTATTACTAAACCGAGAGAGTATTAATAACCTTAGAGAGTATTACTAAACTGAGATAATATTACTAAACTGTTGGAGTATTACTAAACTGAGAGAGTATTACTAACCCGAGAGAGTATTACTAAACTGAGAGAGTTTTACTAAACTGAGAGAGTGTTACTAGACTGAGATAGTGTTACTCAACTGAGAGAGTATTACTAAACTGAGAGAGTATTACTAAACTGAGAGAATATTACTAAACAGTGAGAGTATTACTAAACTGAGAGAGTATTACTAACCCGAGAGAGTATTACTAAACTGAGAGAGTATTACTAAACTGAGAGAGTGTTACTAGACTGAGATAGTATTACTCAACTGAGAGGGTGTTACTAAACTGAGAGAATATTACTCAATGGAGAGATTATTTCTCAACTGAGAGAGTGTTACTAAACTAAGAGAGTATTACTAAACTGAGAGAATATTACTAAACTGAGAGAGTATTACTAAACTGAGAGAGCTGAGAGAATATTACTAAACTGAGAGAGTATTACTAAACTGAGGGAGTATTACTAAACCGAGAGAGTATTAATAACCTGAGAGAGTATTACTAAACTGAGAGAATATTACTAAACTGTGAGAGTATTACTAAACTGAGAGAGTATTACTAACCCGAGAGAGTATTACTAAACTGAGAGAGTTTTACTAAACTGAGAGAGTGTTATTAGACTGAGATAGTGTTACTCAACTGAGAGAGTATTACTAAACTGAGAGAGTATTACTAAACTGAGAGAATATTACTAAACAGTGAGAGTATTACTAAACTGAGAGAGTATTACTAACCTGAGAGAGTATTACTAAACTGAGAGAGTATTACTAAACTGAGAGAGTGTTGCTAGACTGAGATAGTATTACTAAACTGAGAGAGTATTACTAAACTGAGAGAGTATTACTAAACTGTGAGAATATTACTCAACTGAGAGATTATTACTCTATGGAGAGAATATTTCTCAACTGAGAGAGTATTACTAAACTGAGAGAGTATTACTAAACTGAGAGAGTATTACTAAACTGAGAGAATATTACTAAACTGAGAGAGTATTACTAAACTGAGAGAGCTGAGAGAATATTACTAAACTGAGAGAGTGTTACTAAACTGAGAGAATATTACTCAATGGAGAGATTATTTCTCAACTGAGAGAGTGTTACTAAACTAAGAGAGTATTACTAAACTGAGAGAGTATTACTAAACTGAGAGAGTGTTGCAAGACTGAGATAGTATTACTAAACTGAGAGAGTATTACTAAACTGAGAGAATATTACTAAACTGAGAGAGTATTACTAAACTGAGAGAGCTGAGAGAATATTACTAAACTGAGAGAGTATTACTAAACTGGGGGAGTATTACTAAACCGAGAGAGTATTAATAACCTGAGAGAGTATTACTAAACTGAGAGAATATTACTAAACTGTGAGAGTATTACTAAACTGAGAGAGTATTACTAACCCGAGAGAGTATTACTAAACTGAGAGAGTTTTACTAAACTGAGAGAGTGTTATTAGACTGAGATAGTGTTACTCAACTGAGAGAGTATTACTAAACTGAGAGAGTATTACTAAACTGAGAGAATATTACTAAACAGTGAGAGTATTACTAAACTGAGAGAGTATTACTAACCCGAGAGAGTATTACTAAACTGAGAGAGTATTACTAAACTGAGAGAGTGTTGCTAGACTGAGATAGTATTACTAAACTGAGAGAGTATTACTAAACTGTGAGAATATTACTCAACTGAGAGATTATTACTCTATGGAGAGAATATTTCTCAACTGAGAGAGTATTACTAAACTGAGAGAGTATTACTAAACTGAGAGAGTATTACTAAACTGAGAGAATATTACTAAACTGAGAGAGTATTACTAAACTGAGAGAGCTGAGAGAATATTACTAAACTGAGAGAATATTACTAAACTGAGAGAGTATTACTAAACTGAGGGAGTATTACTAAACCGAGAGAGTATTACTAACCTGAGAGAGCTGAGAGAATATTACTAAACTGTGAGAGTTTTACTAAACTGAGAGAGTATTACTAACCCGAGAGAGTATTACTAAACTGAGAGAGTATTACTAAACTGAGAGAGTGTTACTAGACTGAGATAATATTACTCAACTGAGAGAGTATTACTAAACTGAGAGAGTATTACTAACTGAGAGAATATTACTAAACGGTGAGAGTATTACTAAACTGAGAGAGTATTACTAAACCGAGAGAGTATTAATAAACTGAGAGAATATTACTAAACTGAGAGAGTATTACTAAACTGAGAGAGCTGAGAGAATATTACTAAACTGAGAGAATATTACTAAACTGAGAGAGTATTACTAAACTGAGGGAGTATTACTAAACCGAGAGAGTATTAATAACCTTAGAGAGTATTACTAAACTGAGATAATATTACTAAACTGTTGGAGTATTACTAAACTGAGAGAGTATTACTAACCCGAGAGAGTATTACTAAACTGAGAGAGTTTTACTAAACTGAGAGAGTGTTACTAGACTGAGATAGTGTTACTCAACTGAGAGAGTATTACTAAACTGAGAGAGTATTACTAAACTGAGAGAATATTACTAAACAGTGAGAGTATTACTAAACTGAGAGAGTATTACTAACCCGAGAGAGTATTACTAAACTGAGAGAGTATTACTAAACTGAGAGAGTGTTACTAGACTGAGATAGTATTACTCAACTGAGAGAGTGTTACTAAACTGAGAGAATATTACTCAATGGAGAGATTATTTCTCAACTGAGAGAGTGTTACTAAACTAAGAGAGTATTACTAAACTGAGAGAGTATTACTAAACTGAGAGAGTGTTGCAAGACTGAGATAGTATTACTAAACTGAGAGAGTATTACTAAACTGAGAGAATATTACTAAACTGAGAGAGTATTACTAAACTGAGAGAGCTGAGAGAATATTACTAAACTGAGAGAGTATTACTAAACTGAGGGAGTATTACTAAACCGAGAGAGTATTAATAACCTGAGAGAGTATTACTAAACTGAGAGAATATTACTAAACTGTGAGAGTATTACTAAACTGAGAGAGTATTACTAACCCGAGAGAGTATTACTAAACTGAGAGAGTTTTACTAAACTGAGAGAGTGTTATTAGACTGAGATAGTGTTACTCAACTGAGAGAGTATTACTAAACTGAGAGAGTATTACTAAACTGAGAGAATATTACTAAACAGTGAGAGTATTACTAAACTGAGAGAGTATTACTAACCCGAGAGAGTATTACTAAACTGAGAGAGTATTACTAAACTGAGAGAGTGTTGCTAGACTGAGATAGTATTACTAAACTGAGAGAGTATTACTAAACTGAGAGAGTATTACTAAACTGTGAGAATATTACTCAACTGAGAGATTATTACTCTATGGAGAGAATATTTCTCAACTGAGAGAGTATTACTAAACTGAGAGAGTATTACTAAACTGAGAGAGTATTACTAAACTGAGAGAATATTACTAAACTGAGAGAGTATTACTAAACTGAGAGAGCTGAGAGAATATTACTAAACTGAGAGAGTGTTACTAAACTGAGAGAATATTACTCAATGGAGAGATTATTTCTCAACTGAGAGAGTGTTACTAAACTAAGAGAGTATTACTAAACTGAGAGAGTATTACTAAACTGAGAGAGTGTTGCAAGACTGAGATAGTATTACTAAACTGAGAGAGTATTACTAAACTGAGAGAATATTACTAAACTGAGAGAGTATTACTAAACTGAGAGAGCTGAGAGAATATTACTAAACTGAGAGAGTATTACTAAACTGGGGGAGTATTACTAAACCGAGAGAGTATTAATAACCTGAGAGAGTATTACTAAACTGAGAGAATATTACTAAACTGTGAGAGTATTACTAAACTGAGAGAGTATTACTAACCCGAGAGAGTATTACTAAACTGAGAGAGTTTTACTAAACTGAGAGAGTGTTATTAGACTGAGATAGTGTTACTCAACTGAGAGAGTATTACTAAACTGAGAGAGTATTACTAAACTGAGAGAATATTACTAAACAGTGAGAGTATTACTAAACTGAGAGAGTATTACTAACCCAAGAGAGTATTACTAAACTGAGAGAGTATTACTAAACTGAGAGAGTGTTACTAGACTGAGATAGTATTACTCAACTGAGAGAGTGTTACTAAACTAAGAGAGTATTACTAAACTGAGAGAGTATTACTAAACTGAGAGAGTGTTGCAAGACTGAGATAGTATTACTAAACTGAGAGAGTATTACTAAACTGAGAGAATATTACTAAACTGAGAGAGTATTACTAAACTGAGAGAGCTGAGAGAATATTACTAAACTGAGAGAGTATTACTAAACTGGGGGAGTATTACTAAACCGAGAGAGTATTAATAACCTGAGAGAGTATTACTAAACTGAGAGAATATTACTAAACTGTGAGAGTATTACTAAACTGAGAGAGTATTACTAACCCGAGAGAGTATTACTAAACTGAGAGAGTTTTACTAAACTGAGAGAGTGTTATTAGACTGAGATAGTGTTACTCAACTGAGAGAGTATTACTAAACTGAGAGAGTATTACTAAACTGAGAGAATATTACTAAACTGAGAGAGTATTACTAAACTGAGAGAATATTACTAAACTGAGAGAGTATTAATAACCTGAGAGAGTATTACTAAACTGAGAGAATATTACTAAACTGTGAGAGTATTACTAAACTGAGAGAGTATTACTAACCCGAGAGAGTATTACTAAACTGAGAGAGTTTTACTAAACTGAGAGAGTGTTATTAGACTGAGATAGTGTTACTCAACTGAGAGAGTATTACTAAACTGAGAGAGTATTACTAAACTTAGAGAATATTACTAAACAGTGAGAGTATTACTAAACTGAGAGAGTATTACTAACCCGAGAGAGTATTACTAAACTGAGAGAGTATTACTAAACTGAGAGAGTGTTGCTAGACTGAGATAGTATTACTAAACTGAGAGAGTATTACTAAACTGTGAGAATATTACTCAACTGAGAGATTATTACTCTATGGAGAGAATATTTCTCAACTGAGAGAGTATTACTAAACTGAGAGAGTATTACTAAACTGAGAGAATATTACTAAACAGTGAGAGTATTACTAAACTGAGAGAGTATTACTAACCCGAGAGAGTATTACTAAACTGAGAGAGTATTACTAAACTGAGAGAGTGTTACTAGACTGAGATAGTATTACTCAACTGAGAGAGTGTTACTAAACTAAGAGAGTATTACTAAACTGAGAGAGTATTACTAAACTGAGAGAGTGTTGCAAGACTGAGATAGTATTACTAAACTGAGAGAGTATTACTAAACTGAGAGAATATTACTAAACTGAGAGAGTATTACTAAACTGAGAGAGCTGAGAGAATATTACTAAACTGAGAGAGTATTACTAAACTGTGAGAGTATTACTAAACTGAGAGAGTATTACTAAACTGAGAGAGTTTTACTAAACTGAGAGAGTGTTATTAGACTGAGATAGTGTTACTCAACTGAGAGAGTATTACTAAACTGAGAGAGTATTACTAAACTGAGAGAATATTACTAAACAGTGAGAGTATTACTAAACTGAGAGAGTATTACTAACCCGAGAGAGTATTACTAAACTGAGAGAGTATTACTAAACTGAGAGAGTGTTGCTAGACTGAGATAGTATTACTAAACTGAGAGAGTATTACTAAACTGAGAGAGTATTACTAAACTGTGAGAATATTACTCAACTGAGAGATTATTACTCTATGGAGAGAATATTTCTCAACTGAGAGAGTATTACTAAACTGAGAGAGTATTACTAAACTGAGAGAGTATTACTAAACTGAGAGAATATTACTAAACTGAGAGAGTATTACTAAACTGAGAGAGCTGAGAGAATATTACTAAACTGAGAGAGTGTTACTAAACTGAGAGAATATTACTCAATGGAGAGATTATTTCTCAACTGAGAGAGTGTTACTAAACTAAGAGAGTATTACTAAACTGAGAGAGTATTACTAAACTGAGAGAGTGTTGCAAGACTGAGATAGTATTACTAAACTGAGAGAGTATTACTAAACTGAGAGAATATTACTAAACTGAGAGAGTATTACTAAACTGAGAGAGCTGAGAGAATATTACTAAACTGAGAGAGTATTACTAAACTGGGGGAGTATTACTAAACCGAGAGAGTATTAATAACCTGAGAGAGTATTACTAAACTGAGAGAATATTACTAAACTGTGAGAGTATTACTAAACTGAGAGAGTATTACTAACCCGAGAGAGTATTACTAAACTGAGAGAGTTTTACTAAACTGAGAGAGTGTTATTAGACTGAGATAGTGTTACTCAACTGAGAGAGTATTACTAAACTGAGAGAGTATTACTAAACTGAGAGAATATTACTAAACAGTGAGAGTATTACTAAACTGAGAGAGTATTACTAACCCAAGAGAGTATTACTAAACTGAGAGAGTATTACTAAACTGAGAGAGTGTTACTAGACTGAGATAGTATTACTCAACTGAGAGAGTGTTACTAAACTAAGAGAGTATTACTAAACTGAGAGAGTATTACTAAACTGAGAGAGTGTTGCAAGACTGAGATAGTATTACTAAACTGAGAGAGTATTACTAAACTGAGAGAATATTACTAAACTGAGAGAGTATTACTAAACTGAGAGAGCTGAGAGAATATTACTAAACTGAGAGAGTATTACTAAACTGGGGGAGTATTACTAAACCGAGAGAGTATTAATAACCTGAGAGAGTATTACTAAACTGAGAGAATATTACTAAACTGTGAGAGTATTACTAAACTGAGAGAGTATTACTAACCCGAGAGAGTATTACTAAACTGAGAGAGTTTTACTAAACTGAGAGAGTGTTATTAGACTGAGATAGTGTTACTCAACTGAGAGAGTATTACTAAACTGAGAGAGTATTACTAAACTGAGAGAATATTACTAAACTGAGAGAGTATTACTAAACTGAGGGAGTATTACTAAACCGAGAGAGTATTAATAACCTGAGAGAGTATTACTAAACTGAGAGAATATTACTAAACTGTGAGAGTATTACTAAACTGAGAGAGTATTACTAACCCGAGAGAGTATTACTAAACTGAGAGAGTTTTACTAAACTGAGAGAGTGTTATTAGACTGAGATAGTGTTACTCAACTGAGAGAGTATTACTAAACTGAGAGAGTATTACTAAACTGAGAGAATATTACTAAACAGTGAGAGTATTACTAAACTGAGAGAGTATTACTAACCCGAGAGAGTATTACTAAACTGAGAGAGTATTACTAAACTGAGAGAGTGTTGCTAGACTGAGATAGTATTACTAAACTGAGAGAGTATTACTAAACTGTGAGAATATTACTCAACTGAGAGATTATTACTCTATGGAGAGAATATTTCTCAACTGAGAGAGTATTACTAAACTGAGAGAGTATTACTAAACTGAGAGAATATTACTAAACAGTGAGAGTATTACTAAACTGAGAGAGTATTACTAACCCGAGAGAGTATTACTAAACTGAGAGAGTATTACTAAACTGAGAGAGTGTTACTAGACTGAGATAGTATTACTCAACTGAGAGAGTGTTACTAAACTAAGAGAGTATTACTAAACTGAGAGAGTATTACTAAACTGAGAGAGTGTTGCAAGACTGAGATAGTATTACTAAACTGAGAGAGTATTACTAAACTGAGAGAATATTACTAAACTGAGAGAGTATTACTAAACTGAGAGAGCTGAGAGAATATTACTAAACTGAGAGAGTATTACTAAACTGGGGGAGTATTACTAAACCGAGAGAGTATTAATAACCTGAGAGAGTATTACTAAACTGAGAGAATATTACTAAACTGTGAGAGTATTACTAAACTGAGAGAGTATTACTAACCCGAGAGAGTATTACTAAACTGAGAGAGTTTTACTAAACTGAGAGAGTGTTATTAGACTGAGATAGTGTTACTCAACTGAGAGAGTATTACTAAACTGAGAGAGTATTACTAAACTGAGAGAATATTACTAAACAGTGAGAGTATTACTAAACTGAGAGAGTATTACTAACCCGAGAGAGTATTACTAAACTGAGAGAGTATTACTAAACTGAGAGAGTGTTGCTAGACTGAGATAGTATTACTAAACTGAGAGAGTATTACTAAACTGTGAGAATATTACTCAACTGAGAGATTATTACTCTATGGAGAGAATATTTCTCAACTGAGAGAGTATTACTAAACTGAGAGAGTATTACTAAACTGAGAGAGTATTACTAAACTGAGAGAATATTACTAAACTGAGAGAGTATTACTAAACTGAGAGAGCTGAGAGAATATTACTAAACTGAGAGAATATTACTAAACTGAGAGAGTATTACTAAACTGAGGGAGTATTACTAAACCGAGAGAGTATTACTAACCTGAGAGAGCTGAGAGAATATTACTAAACTGTGAGAGTTTTACTAAACTGAGAGAGTATTACTAACCCGAGAGAGTATTACTAAACTGAGAGAGTATTACTAAACTGAGAGAGTGTTACTAGACTGAGATAATATTACTCAACTGAGAGAGTATTACTAAACTGAGAGAGTATTACTAACTGAGAGAATATTACTAAACGGTGAGAGTATTACTAAACTGAGAGAGTATTACTAAACCGAGAGAGTATTAATAAACTGAGAGAATATTACTAAACTGAGAGAGTATTACTAAACTGAGAGAGCTGAGAGAATATTACTAAACTGAGAGAATATTACTAAACTGAGAGAGTATTACTAAACTGAGGGAGTATTACTAAACCGAGAGAGTATTAATAACCTTAGAGAGTATTACTAAACTGAGATAATATTACTAAACTGTTGGAGTATTACTAAACTGAGAGAGTATTACTAACCCGAGAGAGTATTACTAAACTGAGAGAGTTTTACTAAACTGAGAGAGTGTTACTAGACTGAGATAGTGTTACTCAACTGAGAGAGTATTACTAAACTGAGAGAGTATTACTAAACTGAGAGAATATTACTAAACAGTGAGAGTATTACTAAACTGAGAGAGTATTACTAACCCGAGAGAGTATTACTAAACTGAGAGAGTATTACTAAACTGAGAGAGTGTTACTAGACTGAGATAGTATTACTCAACTGAGAGAGTGTTACTAAACTAAGAGAGTATTACTAAACTGAGAGAGTATTACTAAACTGAGAGAGTGTTGCAAGACTGAGATAGTATTACTAAACTGAGAGAGTATTACTAAACTGAGAGAATATTACTAAACTGAGAGAGTATTACTAAACTGAGAGAGCTGAGAGAATATTACTAAACTGAGAGAGTATTACTAAACTGGGGGAGTATTACTAAACCGAGAGAGTATTAATAACCTGAGAGAGTATTACTAAACTGAGAGAATATTACTAAACTGTGAGAGTATTACTAAACTGAGAGAGTATTACTAACCCGAGAGAGTATTACTAAACTGAGAGAGTTTTACTAAACTGAGAGAGTGTTATTAGACTGAGATAGTGTTACTCAACTGAGAGAGTATTACTAAACTGAGAGAGTATTACTAAACTGAGAGAATATTACTAAACAGTGAGAGTATTACTAAACTGAGAGAGTATTACTAACCCGAGAGAGTATTACTAAACTGAGAGAGTATTACTAAACTGAGAGAGTGTTGCTAGACTGAGATAGTATTACTAAACTGAGAGAGTATTACTAAACTGTGAGAATATTACTCAACTGAGAGATTATTACTCTATGGAGAGAATATTTCTCAACTGAGAGAGTATTACTAAACTGAGAGAGTATTACTAAACTGAGAGAGTATTACTAAACTGAGAGAATATTACTAAACTGAGAGAGTATTACTAAACTGAGAGAGCTGAGAGAATATTACTAAACTGAGAGAATATTACTAAACTGAGAGAGTATTACTAAACTGAGGGAGTATTACTAAACCGAGAGAGTATTACTAACCTGAGAGAGCTGAGAGAATATTACTAAACTGTGAGAGTTTTACTAAACTGAGAGAGTATTACTAACCCGAGAGAGTATTACTAAACTGAGAGAGTATTACTAAACTGAGAGAGTGTTACTAGACTGAGATAATATTACTCAACTGAGAGAGTATTACTAAACTGAGAGAGTATTACTAACTGAGAGAATATTACTAAACGGTGAGAGTATTACTAAACTGAGAGAGTATTACTAAACCGAGAGAGTATTAATAAACTGAGAGAATATTACTAAACTGAGAGAGTATTACTAAACTGAGAGAGCTGAGAGAATATTACTAAACTGAGAGAATATTACTAAACTGAGAGAGTATTACTAAACTGAGGGAGTATTACTAAACCGAGAGAGTATTAATAACCTTAGAGAGTATTACTAAACTGAGATAATATTACTAAACTGTTGGAGTATTACTAAACTGAGAGAGTATTACTAACCCGAGAGAGTATTACTAAACTGAGAGAGTTTTACTAAACTGAGAGAGTGTTACTAGACTGAGATAGTGTTACTCAACTGAGAGAGTATTACTAAACTGAGAGAGTATTACTAAACTGAGAGAATATTACTAAACAGTGAGAGTATTACTAAACTGAGAGAGTATTACTAACCCGAGAGAGTATTACTAAACTGAGAGAGTATTACTAAACTGAGAGAGTGTTACTAGACTGAGATAGTATTACTCAACTGAGAGAGTGTTACTAAACTGAGAGAGAGAGAGTATTACTAAACTGAGAGAGTATTACTAAACTGAGAGAGTATTACTAAACTGAGAGAGTGTTGCAAGACTGAGATAGTATTACTAAACTGAGAGAGTATTACTAAACTGAGAGAATATTACTAAACTGAGAGAGTATTACTAAACTGAGAGAGCTGAGAGAATATTACTAAACTGAGAGAGTATTACTAAACTGAGGGAGTATTACTAAACCGAGAGAGTATTAATAACCTGAGAGAGTATTACTAAACTGAGAGAATATTACTAAACTGTGAGAGTATTACTAAACTGAGAGAGTATTACTAACCCGAGAGAGTATTACTAAACTGAGAGAGTTTTACTAAACTGAGAGAGTGTTATTAGACTGAGATAGTGTTACTCAACTGAGAGAGTATTACTAAACTGAGAGAGTATTACTAAACTGAGAGAATATTACTAAACAGTGAGAGTATTACTAAACTGAGAGAGTATTACTAACCCGAGAGAGTATTACTAAACTGAGAGAGTATTACTAAACTGAGAGAGTGTTGCTAGACTGAGATAGTATTACTAAACTGAGAGAGTATTACTAAACTGAGAGAGTATTACTAAACTGTGAGAATATTACTCAACTGAGAGATTATTACTCTATGGAGAGAATATTTCTCAACTGAGAGAGTATTACTAAACTGAGAGAGTATTACTAAACTGAGAGAGTATTACTAAACTGAGAGAATATTACTAAACTGAGAGAGTATTACTAAACTGAGAGAGCTGAGAGAATATTACTAAACTGAGAGAGTGTTACTAAACTGAGAGAATATTACTCAATGGAGAGATTATTTCTCAACTGAGAGAGTGTTACTAAACTAAGAGAGTATTACTAAACTGAGAGAGTATTACTAAACTGAGAGAGTGTTGCAAGACTGAGATAGTATTACTAAACTGAGAGAGTATTACTAAACTGAGAGAATATTACTAAACTGAGAGAGTATTACTAAACTGAGAGAGCTGAGAGAATATTACTAAACTGAGAGAGTATTACTAAACTGGGGGAGTATTACTAAACCGAGAGAGTATTAATAACCTGAGAGAGTATTACTAAACTGAGAGAATATTACTAAACTGTGAGAGTATTACTAAACTGAGAGAGTATTACTAACCCGAGAGAGTATTACTAAACTGAGAGAGTTTTACTAAACTGAGAGAGTGTTATTAGACTGAGATAGTGTTACTCAACTGAGAGAGTATTACTAAACTGAGAGAGTATTACTAAACTGAGAGAATATTACTAAACAGTGAGAGTATTACTAAACTGAGAGAGTATTACTAACCCAAGAGAGTATTACTAAACTGAGAGAGTATTACTAAACTGAGAGAGTGTTGCTAGACTGAGATAGTATTACTAAACTGAGAGAGTATTACTAAACTGTGAGAATATTACTCAACTGAGAGATTATTACTCTATGGAGAGAATATTTCTCAACTGAGAGAGTATTACTAAACTGAGAGAGTATTACTAAACTGAGAGAGTATTACTAAACTGAGAGAATATTACTAAACTGAGAGAGTATTACTAAACTGAGAGAGCTGAGAGAATATTACTAAACTGAGAGAATATTACTAAACTGAGAGAGTATTACTAAACTGAGGGAGTATTACTAAACTGAGAGAGTATTACTAACCTGAGAGAGCTGAGAGAATATTACTAAACTGTGAGAGTTTTACTAAACTGAGAGAGTATTACTAACCCGAGAGAGTATTACTAAACTGAGAGAGTATTACTAAACTGAGAGAGTGTTACTAGACTGAGATAATATTACTCAACTGAGAGAGTATTACTAAACTGAGAGAGTATTACTAACTGAGAGAATATTACTAAACGGTGAGAGTATTACTAAACTGAGAGAGTATTACTAAACCGAGAGAGTATTAATAAACTGAGAGAATATTACTAAACTGAGAGAGTATTACTAAACTGAGAGAGCTGAGAGAATATTACTAAACTGAGAGAATATTACTAAACTGAGAGAGTATTACTAAACTGAGGGAGTATTACTAAACCGAGAGAGTATTAATAACCTTAGAGAGTATTACTAAACTGAGATAATATTACTAAACTGTTGGAGTATTACTAAACTGAGAGAGTATTACTAACCCGAGAGAGTATTACTAAACTGAGAGAGTTTTACTAAACTGAGAGAGTGTTACTAGACTGAGATAGTGTTACTCAACTGAGAGAGTATTACTAAACTGAGAGAGTATTACTAAACTGAGAGAATATTACTAAACAGTGAGAGTATTACTAAACTGAGAGAGTATTACTAACCCGAGAGAGTATTACTAAACTGAGAGAGTATTACTAAACTGAGAGAGTGTTACTAGACTGAGATAGTATTACTCAACTGAGAGAGTGTTACTAAACTGAGAGAATATTACTCAATGGAGAGATTATTTCTCAACTGAGAGAGTGTTACTAAACTAAGAGAGTATTACTAAACTGAGAGAGTATTACTAAACTGAGAGAGTGTTGCAAGACTGAGATAGTATTACTAAACTGAGAGAGTATTACTAAACTGAGAGAATATTACTAAACTGAGAGAGTATTACTAAACTGAGAGAGCTGAGAGAATATTACTAAACTGAGAGAGTATTACTAAACTGAGGGAGTATTACTAAACCGAGAGAGTATTAATAACCTGAGAGAGTATTACTAAACTGAGAGAATATTACTAAACTGTGAGAGTATTACTAAACTGAGAGAGTATTACTAACCCGAGAGAGTATTACTAAACTGAGAGAGTTTTACTAAACTGAGAGAGTGTTATTAGACTGAGATAGTGTTACTCAACTGAGAGAGTATTACTAAACTGAGAGAGTATTACTAAACTGAGAGAATATTACTAAACAGTGAGAGTATTACTAAACTGAGAGAGTATTACTAACCCGAGAGAGTATTACTAAACTGAGAGAGTATTACTAAACTGAGAGAGTGTTGCTAGACTGAGATAGTATTACTAAACTGAGAGAGTATTACTAAACTGAGAGAGTATTACTAAACTGTGAGAATATTACTCAACTGAGAGATTATTACTCTATGGAGAGAATATTTCTCAACTGAGAGAGTATTACTAAACTGAGAGAGTATTACTAAACTGAGAGAGTATTACTAAACTGAGAGAATATTACTAAACTGAGAGAGTATTACTAAACTGAGAGAGCTGAGAGAATATTACTAAACTGAGAGAGTGTTACTAAACTGAGAGAATATTACTCAATGGAGAGATTATTTCTCAACTGAGAGAGTGTTACTAAACTAAGAGAGTATTACTAAACTGAGAGAGTATTACTAAACTGAGAGAGTGTTGCAAGACTGAGATAGTATTACTAAACTGAGAGAGTATTACTAAACTGAGAGAATATTACTAAACTGAGAGAGTATTACTAAACTGAGAGAGCTGAGAGAATATTACTAAACTGAGAGAGTATTACTAAACTGAGGGAGTATTACTAAACCGAGAGAGTATTAATAACCTGAGAGAGTATTACTAAACTGAGAGAATATTACTAAACTGTGAGAGTATTACTAAACTGAGAGAGTATTACTAACCCGAGAGAGTATTACTAAACTGAGAGAGTTTTACTAAACTGAGAGAGTGTTATTAGACTGAGATAGTGTTACTCAACTGAGAGAGTATTACTAAACTGAGAGAGTATTACTAAACTGAGAGAATATTACTAAACAGTGAGAGTATTACTAAACTGAGAGAGTATTACTAACCCGAGAGAGTATTACTACACTGAGAGAGTATTACTAAACTGAGAGAGTGTTGCTAGACTGAGATAGTATTACTAAACTGAGAGAGTATTACTAAACTAAGAGAGTATTACTAAACTGTGAGAATATTACTCAACTGAGCGATTATTACTCTATGGAGAGAATATTTCTCAACTGAGAGAGTATTACTAAACTGAGAGAGTATTACTAAACTGAGAGAGTATTACTAAACTCAGAGAATATTACTAAACTGAGAGAGAATTACTAAACTGAGAGAGCTGAGAGAATATTACTAAACTGAGAGAATATTACTAAACTGAGAGAGTATTACTAAACTGAGGGAGTATTACTAAACCGAGAGAGTATTACTAACCTGAGAGAGCTGAGAGAATATTACTAAACTGTGAGAGTTTTACTAAACTGAGAGAGTATTACTAACCCGAGAGAGTATTACTAAACTGAGAGAGTATTACTAAACTGAGAGAGTGTTACTAGACTGAGATAATATTACTCAACTGAGAGAGTATTACTAAACTGAGAGAGTATTACTAACTGAGAGAATATTACTAAACTGTGAGAGTATTACTAAACTGAGAGAGTATTACTAAACCGAGAGAGTATTAATAAACTGAGAGAATATTACTAAACTGAGAGAGTATTACTAAACTGAGAGAGCTGAGAGCATATTACTAAACTGAGAGAATATTACTAAACTGAGAGAGTATTACTAAACTGAGGGAGTATTACTAAACCGAGAGAGTATTAATAACCTTAGAGAGTATTACTAAACTGAGAGAATATTACTAAACTGTGAGAGTATTACTAAACTGAGAGAGTATTACTAACCCGAGAGAGTATTACTAAACTGAGAGAGTTTTACTAAACTGAGAGAGTGTTACTAGACTGAGATAGTGTTACTCAACTGAGAGAGTATTACTAAACTGAGAGAGTATTACTAAACTGAGAGAATATTACTAAACAGTGAGAGTATTACTAAACTGAGAGAGTATTACTAACCCGAGAGAGTATTACTAAACTGAGAGAGTATTACTAAACTGAGAGAGTGTTACTAGACTGAGATAGTATTACTCAACTGAGAAAGTGTTACTAAACTGAGAGAATATTACTCAATGGAGAGATTATTTCTCAACTGAGAGAGTGTTACTAAACTAAGAGAGTATTACTAAACTGAGAGAGTATTACTAAACTGAGAGAGTGTTGCAAGACTGAGATAGTATTACTAAACTGAGAGAGTATTACTAAACTGATAGAGTATTACTAAACTGAGAGAGTGTTACTAAACTGAGAGAATATTACTCAACTGAGAGAGTATTACTAAACCGAGAGAGTATTACTAACCTGAGAGAGCTGAGAGAATATTACTAAACTGTGAGAGTTTTACTAAACTGAGAGAGTATTACTAACCCGAGAGAGTATTACTAAACTGAGAGAGTATTACTAAACTGAGAGAGTGTTACTAAACTGAGATAATATTACTCAACTGAGAGAGTATTACTAAACTGAGAGAGTATTACTAACTGAGAGAATATTACTAAACGGTGAGAGTATTACTAAACTGAGAGAGTATTACTAAACCGAGAGAGTATTACTAAACTGAGAGAATATTACTAAACTGAGAGAGTATTACTAAACTGAGAGAGCTGAGAGAATATTACTAAACTGAGAGAATATTACTAAACTGAGAGAGTATTACTAAACTGAGGGAGTATTACTAAACCGAGAGAGTATTAATAACCTTAGAGAGTATTACTAAACTGAGAGAATATTACTAAACTGTGAGAGTATTACTAAACTGAGAGAGTATTACTAACCCGAGAGAGTATTACTAAACTGAGAGAGTTTTACTAAACTGAGAGAGTGTTACTAGACTGAGATAGTGTTACTCAACTGAGAGAGTATTACTAAACTGAGAGAGTATTACTAAACTGAGAGAATATTACTAAACAGTGAGAGTATTACTAAACTGAGAGAGTATTACTAACCCGAGAGAGTATTACTAAACTGAGAGAGTATTACTAAACTGAGAGAGTGTTACTAGACTGAGATAGTATTACTCAACTGAGAGAGTGTTACTAAAATGAGAGAATATTACTCAATGGAGAGATTATTTCTCAACTGAGAGAGTGTTACTAAACTAAGAGAGTATTACTAAACTGAGAGAGTATTACTAAACTGAGAGAGTATTACTAAACTGATAGAGTATTACTAAACTGAGAGAGTGTTACTAAACTGAGAGAATATTACTCAACTGAGAGAGTATTACTAAACTGAGAGAGTATTACTAAACTGAGAGAGTATTACTAAACTGAGAGAGTGTTACTAGACTGAGATAGTATTACTCAACTGAGAGAGTATTACTAAACTGAGAGAGTATTACTAAACTGAGAGAGTATTACTAAACCGAGAGAGTTTTACTAAACTGAGAGAGTATTACTAAACTGAGAGAGTATTACTAAACTGAGAGAATATTACTAAACAGTGAGAGTATTACTAAACTGAGAGAGTATTACTAACCCGAGAGAGTATTACTAAACTGAGAGAGTATTACTAAACTGAGAGAGTGTTACTAGACTGAGATAGTATTACTCAACTGAGAGAGTATTACTAAACTGAGAGAGTATTACTAAACTGAGAGAGTATTACTAAACCGAGAGAGTTTTACTAAACTGAGAGAGTATTACTAAACTGAGAGAATATTACTAAACTGTGAGAGTATTACTAAACTGAGAGAGTATTACTAACCCGAGAGAGTATTACTAAACTGAGAGAGTATTACTAAACTGAGAGAGTGTTACCAGACTGAGATAGTATTACTCAACTGAGAGTGTTACTAAACTGAGAGAATATTACTCAACGGACAGATTATTACTCAACTGAAAGAGTGTTACTAAACTAAGAGAGTATTACTAAACTGAGAGAGTATTACTAAACTGAGAGAGTGTTGCTAGACTGAGATAGTATTACTTAACTGAGAGAGTATTACTAAACTGAGAGAGTATTACTAAACTGAGAGAATATTTCTCAACTGAGAGAGTATTACTAAACTGAGAGAGTATTACTAAACTGAGAGAATATTACTAAACTGAGAGAGTATTACTAAACTGAGAGAGCTGAGAGAATATTACTAAACTGAGAGAATATTACTAAACTGAGAGAGTATTACTAAACTGAGGGAGTATTACTAAACCGAGAGAGTATTACTAACCTGAGAGAGTATTACTAAACTGAGAGAATATTACTAAACTGTGAGAGTATTACTAAACTGAGAGAGTATTACTAACCCGAGAGAGTATTTCTAAACTGAGAGAGTATTACTAAACTGAGAGAGTATTACTAAACTGAGAGAGTGTTACTAGACTGAGATAGTATTACTCAACTGAGAGAGTATTACTAAACTGAGAGAGTATTACTAAACTGAGAGAATATTACTAAACGGTGAGAGTATTACTAAACTGAGAGAGTATTACTAACCCGAGAGAGTATTACTAAACTGAGAGAGTATTACTAAACTGAGAGAGTGTTACTAGACTGAGAGAATATTACTCAACGGAGAGATTATTACTCAACTGAGAGAGTGTTACTCAACTAAGAGAGTATTACTAAACTGAGAGAGTATTACTAAACTGAGAGAGTGTTGCTAGACTGAGATAGTATTACTAAACTGAGAGAGTATTACTAAACTGAGAGAGTATTACTAAACTGTGAGAATATTACTCAACTGAGAGATTATTACTCTATGGAGAGAATATTTCTCAACAGAGAGAGTATTACTAAACTGAGAGAGTATTACTAAACTGAGAGAGTATTACTAAACTGAGAGAATATTACTAAACTGAGGGAGTATTACTAAACCGAGAGAGTATTGCTAGACTGAGATAGTATTACTAAACTGAGAGAGTATTACTAAACTGAGAAAGTATTACTAAACTGAGGGAGTATTACTAAACCGAGAGAGTATTACTAAACTGAGAGAATATTACTAAACTGAGAGAGTATTATTAAACTGAGAGAGCTGAGAGAATATTACTAAACTGAGAGAGTATTACTAAACTGAGAGAGTATTACTAAACCGAGGGAGTATTAATAGCCTGAGAGAGTATTACTAAACTGAGAGAATATTACTAAACTGTGAGAGTATTACTAAACTGAGAGAGTATTACTAACCCGAGAGAGTATTACTAAACTGAGAGAGTTTTACTAAACTGAGAGAGTGTTACTAGACTGAGATAGTGTTACTCAACTGAGAGAGTATTACTAAACTGAGAGAATATTACTAAACGGTGAGAGTATTACTAAACTGAGAGCGTATTACTAACCCGAGAGAGTATTACTAAACTGAGAGAGTATTACTAAACTGAGAGAGTGTTACTAGACTGAGATAGTATTACTCAACTGAGAGAGTGTTACTAAACTGAGAGAATATTACTCAACGGAGAGATTATTTCTCAACTGAGAGAGTGTTACTAAACTAAGAGACTATTACTAAACTGAGAGAGTATTACTAAACTGAGAGAGTGTTGCAAGACTGAGATAGTATTACTAAACTGAGAGAGTATTACTAAACTGAGAGAGTATTACTAAACTGAGAGAGTGTTACTCAACTGAGAGAATATTACTCAACTGAGAGAGTATTACTAAACTGAGAGAGTATTACTAAACTGAGAGAGTATTACTAAACTGAGAGAATATTACTAAACGGTGAGAGTATTACTAAACTAAGAGAGTATTACTAACCCGAGATAGTATTACTAAACTGAGTGAATGTTACTAAACTAAGAGAGTATTACTAAACTGAGAGAGTATTACTAAACTGAGAGAGTGTTGCTAGACTGAGATAGTATTACTAAACTGAGAGAGTATTACTAAACTGAGAGAGTATTACTAAACTGTGAGAATAGTACTCAACTGAGAGATTATTACTCTATGGAGAGAATATTTCTCAACTGAGAGAGTATTACTAAACTGAGAGAGTATTACTAAACTGAGAGAGTATTACTAAACTGAGAGAATATTACTAAACTGAGAGAGTATTACTAAACTGAGAGAGCTGAGAGAATATTACTAAACTGAGAGAATATTACTAAACTGAGAGAGTATTACTAAACTGAGAGAGTATTACTAAACCGAGAGAGTATTACTAACCTGAGAGAGCTGAGAGAATATTACTAAACTGTGAGAGTTTTACTAAACTGAGAGAGTATTACTAACCCGAGAGAGTATTACTAAACTGAAAGAGTATTACTAAACTGAGAGAGTGTTACTAGACTGAGATAATATTACTCAACTGAGAGAGTATTACTAAACTGAGAGAGTATTACTAACTGAGAGAATATTACTAAACGGTGAGAGTATTACTAAACTGAGAGAGTATTACTAAACCGAGAGAGTATTACTAAACTGAGAGAATATTACTAAACTGAGAGAGTATTACTAAACTGAGAGAGCTGAGAGAATATTACTAAACTGAGAGAGTATTACTAAACTGAGGGAGTATTACTAAACCAAGAGAGTATTAATAACCTGAGAGAGTATTACTAAACTGAGAGAATATTACTAAACTGTGAGAGTATTACTAAACTGAGAGAGTATTACTAACCCGAGAGAGTATTACTAAACTGAGAGAGTTTTACTAAACTGAGAGAGTGTTACTAGACTGAGATAGTGTTACTCAACTGAGAGAGTATTACTAAACTGAGAGAGTATTACTAAACTGAGAGAATATTACTAAACAGTGAGAGTATTACTAAACTGAGAGAGTATTACTAACCCGAGAGAGTATTACTAAACTGAGAGAGTATTACTAAACTGAGAGAGTGTTGCTAGACTGAGATAGTATTACTAAACTGAGAGAGTATTACTAAACTGAGAGAGTATTACTAAACTGTGAGAATATTACTCAACTGAGAGATTATTACTCTATGGAGAGAATATTTCTCAACTGAGAGATTATTACTAAACTGAGAGAGTATTACTAAACTGAGAGAGTATTACTAAACTGAGAGAATATTACTAAACTGAGAGAGTATTACTAAACTGAGAGAGCTGAGAGAATATTACTAAACTGAGAGAATATTACTAAACTGAGAGAGTATTACTAAACTGAGGGAGTATTACTAAACCGAGAGAGTATTACTAACCTGAGAGAGCTGAGAGAATATTACTAAATTGTGAGAGTTTTACTAAACTGAGAGAGTATTACTAACCCGAGAGAGTATTACTAAACTGAGAGAGTATTACTAAACTGAGAGAGTGTTACTAGACTGAGATAATATTACTCAACTGAGAGAGTATTACTAAACTGAGAGAGTATTACTAACTGAGAGAATATTACTAAACGGTGAGAGTATTACTAAACTGAGAGAGTATTACTAAACCGAGAGAGTATTACTAAACTGAGAGAATATTACTAAACTGAGAGAGTATTACTAAACTGAGAGAGCTGAGAGAATATTACTAAACTGAGAGAATATTACTAAACTGAGAGAGTATTACTAAACTGAGGGAGTATTACTAAACCGAGAGAGTATTAATAACCTTAGAGAGTATTACTAAACTGAGAGAATATTACTAAACTGTGAGAGTATTACTAAACTGAGAGAGTATTACTAACCCGAGAGAGTATTACTAAACTGAGAGAGTTTTACTAAACTGAGAGAGTGTTACTAGACTGAGGGAGTATTACTAAACCGAGAGAGTATTACTAACCTGAGAGAGCTGAGAGAATATTACTAAATTGTGAGAGTTTTACTAAACTGAGAGAGTATTACTAACCCGAGAGAGTATTACTAAACTGAGAGAGTATTACTAAACTGAGAGAGTGTTACTAGACTGAGATAATATTACTCAACTGAGAGAGTATTACTAAACTGAGAGAGTATTACTAACTGAGAGAATATTACTAAACGGTGAGAGTATTACTAAACTGAGAGAGTATTACTAAACCGAGAGAATATTACTAAACTGAGAGAGTATTACTAAACTGAGGGAGTATTACTAAACCGAGAGAGTATTACTAACCTGAGAGAGTATTACTAAACTGAGAGAATATTACTAAACTGTGAGAGTATTACTAAACTGAGAGAGTATTACTAAACTGAGAGAGTATTACTAAACTGAGAGAATATTACTAAACAGTGAGAGTATTACTAAACTGAGAGAGTATTACTAACCCGAGAGAGTATTACTAAACTGAGAGAGTATTACTAAACTGAGAGAGTGTTACTAGACTGAGATAGTATTACTCAACTGAGAGAGTGTTACTAAACTGAGAGAATATTACTCAATGGAGAGATTATTTCTCAACTGAGAGAGTGTTACTAAACTAAGAGAGTATTACTAAACTGAGAGAGTATTACTAAACTGAGAGAGTGTTGCAAGACTGAGATAGTATTACTAAACTGAGAGAGTATTACTAAACTGATAGAGTATTACTAAAGTGAGAGAATATTACTCAACTGAGAGAGTATTACTAAACTGAGAGAGTATTACTAAACTGAGAGAGTATTACTAAACTGAGAGAGTGTTACTAGACTGAGATAGTATTACTCAACTGAGAGAGTATTACTAAACTGAGAGAGTATTACTAAACTGAGAGAGTATTACTAAACCGAGAGAGTTTTACTAAACTGAGAGAGTATTACTAAACTGAGAGAATATTACTAAACTGTGAGAGTATTACTAAACTGAGAGAGTATTACTAACCCGAGAGAGTATTACTAAACTGAGAGAGTATTACTAAACTGAGAGAGTGTTACCAGACTGAGATAGTATTACTCAACTGAGAGTGTTACTAAACTGAGAGAATATTACTCAACGGATAGATTATTACTCAACTGAGAGAGTGTTACTAAACTAAGAGAGTATTACTAAACTGAGAGAGTATTACTAAACTGAGAGAGTGTTGCTAGACTGAGATAGTATTACTTAACTGAGAGAGTATTACTAAACTGAGAGAGTATTACTAAACTGAGAGAATATTTCTCAACTGAGAGAGTATTACTAAACTGAGAGAGTATTACTAAACTGAGAGAGTATTACTAAACTGAGAGAATATTACTAAACTGAGAGAGTATTACTAAACTGAGAGAGCTGAGAGAATATTACTAAACTGAGAGAATATTACTGAAACTAGAGAGAGTATTACTAAACTGAGGGAGTATTACTAAACCGAGAGAGTATTACTAACCTGAGAGAGTATTACTAAACTGAGAGAATATTACTAAACTGTGAGAGTATTACTAAACTGAGAGAGTATTACTAACCCGAGAGAGTATTTCTAAACTGAGAGAGTATTACTAAACTGAGAGAGTGTTACTAGACTGAGATAGTATTACTCAACTGAGAGAGTATTACTAAACTGAGAGAGTATTACTAAACTGAGAGAATATTACTAAACGGTGAGAGTATTACTAAACTGAGAGAGTATTACTAACCCGAGAGAGTATTACTAAACTGAGAGAGTATTACTAAACTGAGAGAGTGTTACTAGACTGAGAGAATATTACTCAACGGAGAGATTATTACTCAACTGAGAGAGTGTTACTCAACTAAGAGAGTATTACTAAACTGAGAGAGTATTACTAAACTGTGAGAATAGTACTCAACTGAGAGATTATTACTCTATGGAGAGAATATTTCTCAACTGAGAGAGTATTACTAAACTGAGAGAGTATTACTAAACTGAGAGAGTATTACTAAACTGAGAGAATATTACTAAACTGAGAGAGTATTACTAAACTGAGAGAGCTGAGAGAATATTACTAAACTGAGAGAATATTACTAAACTGAGAGAGTATTACTAAACTGAGGGAGTATTACTAAACCGAGAGAGTATTACTAACCTGAGAGAGCTGAGAGAATATTACTAAACTGTGAGAGTTTTACTAAACTGAGAGAGTATTACTAACCCGAGAGAGTATTACTAACCCGAGAGAGTATTACTAAACTGAAAGAGTATTACTAAACTGAGAGAGTGTTACTAGACTGAGATAATATTACTCAACTGAGAGAGTATTACTAAACTGAGAGAGTATTACTAACTGAGAGAATATTACTAAACGGTGAGAGTATTACTAAACTGAGAGAATATTACTAAACTGAGAGAGTATTACTAAACTGAGAGAGCTGAGAGAATATTACTAAACTGAGAGAGTATTACTAAACTGAGGGAGTATTACTAAACCGAGAGAGTATTAATAACCTGAGAGAGTATTACTAAACTGAGAGAATATTACTAAACTGAGAGAGTGTTACTAGACTGAGATAGTATTACTCAACTGAAAGAGTGTTACTAAACTGAGAGAATATTACTCAATGGAGAGATTATTTCTCAACTGAGAGAGTGTTACTAGACTGAGATAGTATTACTAAACTGAGAGAGTATTACTAAACTGAGAGAGTGTTACTAGACTGAGATAGTATTACTCAACTGAAAGAGTGTTACTAAACTGAGAGAATATTACTCAATGGAGAGATTATTTCTCAACTGAGAGAGTGTTACTGGACTGAGATAGTATTACTAAACTGAGAGAGTATTACTAAACTGATAGAGTATTACTAAACTGAGAGAGTGTTACTAAACTGAGAGAATATTACTCAACTGAGAGAGTATTACTAAACTGAGAGAGTATTACTAAACTGAGAGAGTATTACTAAACTGAGAGAGTGTTACTAGACTGAGATAGTATTACTCAACTGAGAGAGTATTACTAAACTGAGAGAGTATTACTAAACTGAGAGAGTATTACTAAACCGAGAGAGTTTTACTAAACTGAGAGAGTATTACTAAACTGAGAGAATATTACTAAACTGTGAGAGTATTACTAAACTGAGAGAGTATTACTAACCCGAGAGAGTATTACTAAACTGAGAGAGTATTACTAAACTGAGAGAGTGTTACCAGACTGAGATAGTATTACTCAACTGAGAGTGTTACTAAACTGAGAGAATATTACTCAACGGAGAGATTATTACTCAACTGATAGAGTGTTACCAAACTAAGAGAGTATTACTAAACTGAGAGAGTATTACTAAACTGAGAGAGTGTTGCTAGACTGAGATAGTATTACTTAACTGAGAGAGTATTACTAAACTGAGAGAGTATTACTAAACTGTGAGAATATTACTCAACTGAGAGATTATTACTCTATGGAGAGAATATTTCTCAACTGAGAGAGTATTACTAAACTGAGAGAGTATTACTAAAATGAGAGAGTATTACTAAACTGAGAGAATATTACTAAACTGAGAGAGTATTACTAAACTGAGAGAATATTACTAAACTGAGAGAATATTACTAAACTGAGAGAGTATTACTAAACTGAGGGAGTATTACTAAACCGAGAGAGTATTACTAACCTGAGAGAGTATTACTAAACTGAGAGAATATTACTAAACTGAGAGAGTATTACTAAACTGAGGGAGTATTACTAAACCGAGAGAGTATTACTAACCTGAGAGAGTATTACTAAACTGAGAGAATATTACTAAACTGTGAGAGTATTACTAAACTGAGAGAGTATTACTAACCCGAGAGAGTATTTCTAAACTGAGAGAGTATTTCTAAACTGAGAGAGTGTTACTAGACTGAGATAGTATTACTCAACTGAGAGAGTATTACTAAACTGAGAGAGTATTACTAAACTGAGAGAATATTACTAAACGGTGAGAGTATTACTAAACTGAGAGAGTATTACTAACCCGAGAGAGTATTACTAAACTGAGAGAGTATTACTAAACTGAGAGAGTGTTACTAGACTGAGAGAATATTACTCAACGGAGAGATTATTACTCAACTGAGAGAGTGTTACTCAACTAAGAGAGTATTACTAAACTGAGAGAGTATTACTAAACTGAGAGAGTGTTGCTAGATTGAGATAGTATTACTAAACTGAGAGAGTATTACTAAACTGAGAGAGTATTACTAAACTGTGAGAATATTACTCAACTGAGAGATTATTACTCTATGGAGAGAATATTTCTCAACAGAGAGAGTATTACTAAACTGAGAGAGTATTACTAAACTGAGAGAGTATTACTAAACTGAGAGAATATTACTAAACTGAGGGAGTATTACTAAACCGAGAGAGTATTGCTAGACTGAGATAGTATTACTAAACTGAGAGAGTATTACTAAACTGAGAAAGTATTACTAAACTGAGGGAGTATTACTAAACTGAGAGAGTATTACTAAACTGAGAGAATATTACTAAACTGAGAGAGTATTATTAAACTGAGAGAGCTGAGAGAATATTACTAAACTGAGAGAATATTACTAAACTGAGAGAGTATTACTAAACTGAGGGAGTATTACTAAACCGAGAGAGTATTAATGGCCTGAGAGAGTATTACTAAACTGAGAGAATATTACTAAACTGTGAGAGTATTACTAAACTGAGAGAGTATTACTAACCCGAGAGAGTATTACTAAACTGAGAGAGTTTTACTAAACTGAGAGAGTGTTACTAGACTGAGATAGTGTTACTCAACTGAGAGAGTATTACTAAACTGAGAGAATATTACTAAACGGTGAGAGTATTACTAAACTGAGAGAGTATTACTAACCCGAGAGAGTATTACTAAACTGAGAGAGTATTACTAAACTGAGAGAGTGTTACTAGACTGAGATAGTATTACTCAACTGAGAGAGTGTTACTAAACTGAGAGAATATTACTCAACGGAGAGATTATTTCTCAACTGAGAGAGTGTTACTAAACTAAGAGAGTATTACTAAACTGAGAGAGTATTACTAAACTGAGAGAGTGTTGCAAGACTGAGATAGTATTACTAAACTGAGAGAGTATTACTAAACTGAGAGAGTATTACTAAACTGAGAGAGTGTTACTCAACTGAGAGAATATTACTCAACTGAGAGAGTATTACTAAACTGAGAGAGTATTACTAAACTGAGAGAGTATTACTAAACTGAGAGAGTGTTACTAGACTGAGATAGTATTACTCAACTGAGAGAGTATTACTAAACTGAGAGAGTATTACTAAACTGAGAGAGTATTACTAAACTGAGAGAATATTACTAAACTGTGCGAGTATTATTAAACTGAGAGAGTATTTACTAACCCGAGAGAGTATTACTAAACTGAGAGAGTATTACTAAACTGAGAGAGTGTTACTAGACTGAGATGGTATTACTCAACTGAGAGAGTATTACTAAACTGAGAGAGTGTTACTAGACTGAGAGAGTATTACTAAACTGAGAGAATATTACTAAACTGAGAGAGTCTTACTAAACTGAGGGAGTATTACTAAACCGAGAGAGTATTACTAAACTGAGAGAATATTACTAAACTGAGAGAGTATTACTAAACTGAGAGAGCTGAGAGAATATTACTAAACTGAGAGAATATTACTAAACTGAGAGAGTTTTTCTAAGCTGAGGGAGTATTACTAAACCGAGAGAGTATCACTAACCTGAGAGAGTTTTACTAAACTGAGAGAATATTACTAAACTGTGAGAGTATTACTAAACTGAGAGAGTATTACTAACCCGAGAGAGTATTACTAAACTGAGAGAGTATTACTAAACTGAGAGAGTGTTACTAAACTGAGAGAATATTACTAAACTGAGAGAGTATTACTAAACTGAGAGAACTGAGAGAATACTACTAAACTGAGAGAATATTACTAAACTGAGAGAGTATTACTAAAGTGAGGGAGTATTACTAACCCGAGAGAGTATTACTAAACTGAGAGAGTATTACTAAACTGAGAGAATATTACTAAACGGTGAGAGTATTACTAAACTGAGAGAGTATTACTAACCCGAGAGAGTATTACTAAACTGAGAGAGTATTACTAAACTGAGAGAGTGTTACTAGACTGAGATAGTATTACTCAACTGAGAGTGTTACTAAACTGAGAGAATATTAGTCAACGGAGAGATTATTACTCAACTGAGAGAGTGTTACTAAACTAAGAGAGTATTACTAAACTGAGAGAGTATTACTAAACTGAGAGAGTGTTGCTAGACTGAGATAGTATTACTTAACTGAGGGAGTATTACTAAACCGAGAGAGTATTACTAACCTGAGAGAGTATTACTAAACTGAGAGAATATTACTAAACTGTGAGAGTATTACTAAACTGAGAGAGTATTACTAACCCGAGAGAGTTTTACTAAACTGAGAGAGTATTACTAAACTGAGAGAATATTACTAAACTGTGAGAGTATTACTAAACTGAGAGAGTATTACTAACCCGAGAGAGTATTACTAAACTGAGAGAGTATTACTAAACTGAGAGAGTGTTACCAGACTGAGATAGTATTACTCAACTGAGAGTGTTACTAAACTGAGAGAATATTACTCAACGGAGAGATTATTACTCAACTGATAGAGTGTTACTAAACTAAGAGAGTATTACTAAACTGAGAGAGTATTACTAAACTGAGAGAGTGTTGCTAGACTGAGATAGTATTACTAAACTGAGAGAGTATTACTAAACTGAGAGAGTATTACTAAACTGTGAGAATAGTACTCAACTGAGAGATTATTACTCTATGGAGAGAATATTTCTCAACTGAGAGAGTATTACTAAACTGAGAGAGTATTACTAAACTGAGAGAGTATTACTAAACTGAGAGAATATTACTAAACTGAGAGAGTATTACTAAACTGAGAGAGCTGAGAGAATATTACTAAACTGAGAGAATATTACTAAACTGAGAGAGTATTACTAAACTGAGGGAGTATTACTAAACCGAGAGAGTATTACTAACCTGAGAGAGCTGAGAGAATATTACTAAACTGTGAGAGTTTTACTAAACTGAGAGAGTATTACTAACCCGAGAGAGTATTACTAACCCGAGAGAGTATTACTAAACTGAGAGAATATTACTAAACTGTGAGAGTATTACTAAACTGAGAGAGTGTTACTAGACTGAGATAATATTACTCAACTGAGAGAGTATTACTAAACTGAGAGAGTATTACTAACTGAGAGAATATTACTAAACGGTGAGAGTATTACTAAACTAAGAGAGTATTACTAAACCGAGAGAGTATTACTAAACTGAGAGAATATTACTAAACTGAGAGAGTATTACTAAACTGAGAGAGCTGAGAGAATATTACTAAACTGAGAGAGTATTACTAAACTGAGGGAGTATTACTAAACCGAGAGAGTATTAATAACCTGAGAGAGTATTACTAAACTGAGAGAATATTACTAAACTGTGAGAGTATTACTAAACTGAGAGAGTATTACTAACCCGAGAGAGTATTACTAAACTGAGAGAGTTTTACTAAACTGAGAGAGTGTTACTAGACTGAGATAGTGTTACTCAACTGAGAGAGTATTACTAAACTGAGAGAGTATTACTAAACTGAGAGAATATTACTAAACAGTGAGAGTATTACTAAACTGAGAGAGTATTACTAACCCGAGAGAGTATTACTAAACTGAGAGAGTATTACTAAACTGAGAGAGTGTTGCTAGACTGAGATAGTATTACTAAACTGAGAGATTATTACTAAACTGAGAGAGTATTACTAAACTGTGAGAATATTACTCAACTGAGAGATTATTACTCTATGGAGAGAATATTTCTCAACTGAGAGAGTATTACTAAACTGAGAGAGTATTACTAAACTGAGAGAGTATAACTAAACTGAGAGAATATTACTAAACTGAGAGAGTATTACTAAACTGAGAGAGCTGAGAGAATATTACTAAACTGAGAGACTATTACTAAACTGAGAGAGTATTACTAAACTGAGGGAGTATTACTAAACCGAGAGAGTATTACTAACCTAAGAGAGCTGAGAGAATATTACTAAACTGTGAGAGTTTTACTAAACTGAGAGAGTATTACTAACCCGAGAGAGTATTACTAAACTGAGAGAGTATTACTAAACTGAGAGAGTGTTACTAGACTGAGATAATATTACTCAACTGAGAGAGTATTACTAAACTGAGAGAGTATTACTAACTGAGAGAATATTACTAAACGGTGAGAGTATTACTAAACTGAGAGAGTATTACTAAACCGAGAGAGTATTACTAAACTGAGAGAATATTACTAAACTGAGAGAGTATTACTAAACTGAGAGAGCTGAGAGAATATTACTAAACTGAGAGAGCTGAGAGAATATTACTAAACTGAGAGAATATTACTAAACTGAGAGAGTATTACTAAACTGAGGGAGTATTACTAAACCGAGAGAGTATTAATAACCTTAGAGAGTATTACTAAACTGAGAGAATATTACTAAACTGTGAGAGTATTACTAAACTGAGAGAGTATTACTAACCCGAGAGAGTATTACTAAACTGAGAGAGTATTACTAAACCGAGAGAGTATTACTAAACTGAGAGAATATTACTAAACTGAGAGAGTATTACTAAACTGAGAGAGCTGAGAGAATATTACTAAACTGAGAGAGTATTACTAAACTGAGGGAGTATTACTAAACCGAGAGAGTATTAATAACCTGAGAGAGTATTACTAAACTGAGAGAATATTACTAAACTGTGAGAGTATTACTAAACTGAGAGAGTATTACTAACCCGAGAGAGTATTACTAAACTGAGAGAGTTTTACTAAACTGAGAGAGTGTTACTAGACTGAGATAGTGTTACTCAACTGAGAGAGTATTACTAAACTGAGAGAGTATTACTAAACTGAGAGAATATTACTAAACAGTGAGAGTATTACTAAACTGAGAGAGTATTACTAACCCGAGAGAGTATTACTAAACTGAGAGAGTATTACTAAACTGAGAGAGTGTTGCTAGACTGAGATAGTATTACTAAACTGAGAGAGTATTACTAAACTGAGAGAGTATTACTAAACTGTGAGAATATTACTCAACTGAGAGATTATTACTCTATGGAGAGAATATTTCTCAACTGAGAGAGTATTACTAAACTGAGAGAGTATTACTAAACTGAGAGAGTATAACTAAACTGAGAGAATATTACTAAACTGAGAGAGTATTACTAAACTGAGAGAGCTGAGAGAATATTACTAAACTGAGAGAATATTACTAAACTGAGAGAGTATTACTAAACTGAGGGAGTATTACTAAACCGAGAGAGTATTACTAACCTAAGAGAGCTGAGAGAATATTACTAAACTGTGAGAGTTTTACTAAACTGAGAGAGTATTACTAACCCGAGAGAGTATTACTAAACTGAGAGAGTATTACTAAACTGAGAGAGTGTTACTAGACTGAGATAATATTACTCAACTGAGAGAGTATTACTAAACTGAGAGAGTATTACTAACTGAGAGAATATTACTAAACGGTGAGAGTATTACTAAACTGAGAGAGTATTACTAAACCGAGAGAGTATTACTAAACTGAGAGAATATTACTAAACTGAGAGAGTATTACTAAACTGAGAGAGCTGAGAGAATATTACTAAACTGAGAGAGCTGAGAGAATATTACTAAACTGAGAGAATATTACTAAACTGAGAGAGTATTACTAAACTGAGGGAGTATTACTAAACCGAGAGAGTATTAATAACCTTAGAGAGTATTACTAAACTGAGAGAATATTACTAAACTGTGAGAGTATTACTAAACTGAGAGAGTATTACTAACCCGAGAGAGTATTACTAAACTGAGAGAGTTTTACTAAACTGAGAGAGTGTTACTAGACTGAGATAGTGTTACTCAACTGAGAGAGTATTACTAAACTGAGAGAGTATTACTAAACTGAGATAGTATTACTAAACTGAGAGAGTATTACTAAACTGAGAGAGTATTACTAAACTGTGAGAATAGTACTCAACTGAGAGATTATTACTCTATGGAGAGAATATTTCTCAACTGAGAGAGTATTACTAAACTGAGAGAGTATTACTAAACTGAGAGAGTATTACTAAACTGAGAGAATATTACTAAACTGAGAGAGTATTACTAAACTGAGAGAGCTGAGAGAATATTACTAAACTGAGAGAATATTACTAAACTGAGAGAGTATTACTAAACTGAGGGAGTATTACTAAACCGAGAGAGTATTACTAACCTGAGAGAGCTGAGAGAATATTACTAAACTGTGAGAGTTTTACTAAACTGAGACAGTATTACTAACCCGAGAGAGTATTACTAAACTGAAAGAGTATTACTAAACTGAGAGAGTGTTACTAGACTGAGATAATATTACTCAACTGAGAGAGTATTACTAAACTGAGAGAGTATTACTAACTGAGAGAATATTACTAAACGGTGAGAGTATTACTAAACTGAGAGAGTATTACTAAACCGAGAGAGTATTACTAAACTGAGAGAATATTACTAAACTGAGAGAGTATTACTAAACTGAGAGAGCTGAGAGAATATTACTAAACTGAGAGAGTATTACTAAACTGAGAGAATATTACTAAACAGTGAGAGTATTACTCAACTGAGAGAGTATTACTAAACTGAGAGAGTATTACTAAACTGAGAGAGTATTACTAAACTGAGAGAGTGTTACTAGACTGAGATAGTATTACTCAACTGAGAGAGTATTACTAAACTGAGAGAGTATTACTAAACTGAGAGAGTATTACTAAACTGAGAGAATATTACTAAACTGTGCGAGTATTATTAAACTGAGAGAGTATTTACTAACCCGAGAGAGTATTACTAAACTGAGAGAGTATTACTAAACTGAGAGAGTGTTACTAGACTGAGATGGTATTACTCAACTGAGAGAGTATTACTAAACTGAGAGAGTGTTACTAGACTGAGAGAGTATTACTAAAATGAGAGAATATTACTAAACTGAGAGAGTCTTACTAAACTGAGGGAGTATTACTAAACCGAGAGAGTATTACTAAACTGAGAGAATATTACTAAACTGAGAGAGTATTACTAAACTGAGAGAGCTGAGAGAATATTACTAAACTGAGAGAATATTACTAAACTGAGAGAGTTTTTCTAAGCTGAGGGAGTATTACTAAACCGAGAGAGTATCACTAACCTGAGAGAGTTTTACTAAACTGAGAGAATATTACTAAACTGTGAGAGTATTACTAAACTGAGAGAGTATTACTAACCCGAGAGAGTATTACTAAACTGAGAGAGTATTACTAAACTGAGAGAGTGTTACTAAACTGAGAGAATATTACTAAACTGAGAGAGTATTACTAAACTGAGAGAACTGAGAGAATACTACTAAACTGAGAGAATATTACTAAACTGAGAGAGTATTACTAAAGTGAGGGAGTATTACTAAACCGAGAGAGTATTACTAAACTGAGAGAGTATTACTAAACTGAGAGAATATTACTAAACGGTGAGAGTATTACTAAACTGAGAGAGTATTACTAACCCGAGAGAGTATTACTAAACTGAGAGAGTATTACTAAACTGAGAGAGTGTTACTAGACTGAGATAGTATTACTCAACTGAGAGTGTTACTAAACTGAGAGAATATTAGTCAACGGAGAGATTATTACTCAACTGAGAGAGTGTTACTAAACTAAGAGAGTATTACTAAACTGAGAGAGTATTACTAAACTGAGAGAGTGTTGCTAGACTGAGATAGTATTACTTAACTGAGGGAGTATTACTAAACCGAGAGAGTATTACTAACCTGAGAGAGTATTACTAAACTGAGAGAATATTACTAAACTGTGAGAGTATTACTAAACTGAGAGAGTATTACTAACCCGAGAGAGTTTTACTAAACTGAGAGAGTATTACTAAACTGAGAGAATATTACTAAACTGTGAGAGTATTACTAAACTGAGAGAGTATTACTAACCCGAGAGAGTATTACTAAACTGAGAGAGTATTACTAAACTGAGAGAGTGTTACCAGACTGAGATAGTATTACTCAACTGAGAGTGTTACTAAACTGAGAGAATATTACTCAACGGAGAGATTATTACTCAACTGATAGAGTGTTACTAAACTAAGAGAGTATTACTAAACTGAGAGAGTATTACTAAACTGAGAGAGTGTTGCTAGACTGAGATAGTATTACTAAACTGAGAGAGTATTACTAAACTGAGAGAGTATTACTAAACTGTGAGAATAGTACTCAACTGAGAGATTATTACTCTATGGAGAGAATATTTCTCAACTGAGAGAGTATTACTAAACTGAGAGAGTATTACTAAACTGAGAGAGTATTACTAAACTGAGAGAATATTACTAAACTGAGAGAGTATTACTAAACTGAGAGAGCTGAGAGAATATTACTAAACTGAGAGAATATTACTAAACTGAGAGAGTATTACTAAACTGAGGGAGTATTACTAAACCGAGAGAGTATTACTAACCTGAGAGAGCTGAGAGAATATTACTAAACTGTGAGAGTTTTACTAAACTGAGAGAGTATTACTAACCCGAGAGAGTATTACTAACCCGAGAGAGTATTACTAAACTGAGAGAGTATTACTAAACTGAGAGAGTGTTACGAGACTGAGATAATATTACTCAACTGAGAGAGTATTACTAAACTGAGAGAGTATTACTAACTGAGAGAATATTACTAAACGGTGAGAGTATTACTAAACTGAGAGAGTATTACTAAACCGAGAGAGTATTACTGAACTGAGAGAATATTACTAAACTGAGAGAGTATTACTAAACTGAGAGAGCTGAGAGAATATTACTAAACTGAGAGAGTATTACTAAACTGAGGGAGTATTACTAAACCGAGAGAGTATTAATAACCTGAGAGAGTATTACTAAACTGAGAGAATATTACTAAACTGTGAGAGTATTACTAAACTGAGAGAGTATTACTAACCCGAGAGAGTATTACTAAACTGAGAGAGTTTTACTAAACTGAGAGAGTGTTACTAGACTGAGATAGTGTTACTCAACTGAGAGAGTATTACTAAACTGAGAGAGTATTACTAAACTGAGAGAATATTACTAAACAGTGAGAGTATTACTAAACTGAGAGAGTATTACTAACCCGAGAGAGTATTACTAAACTGAGAGAGTATTACTAAACTGAGAGAGTGTTGCTAGACTGAGATAGTATTACTAAACTGAGAGAGTATTACTAAACTGAGAGAGTATTACTAAACTGTGAGAATATTACTCAACTGAGAGATTATTACTCTATGGAGAGAATATTTCTCAACTGAGAGAGTATTACTAAACTGAGAGAGTATTACTAAACTGAGAGAGTATAACTAAACTGAGAGAATATTACTAAACTGAGAGAGTATTACTAAACTGAGGGAGTATTACTAAACCGAGAGAGTATTACTAACCTAAGAGAGCTGAGAGAATATTACTAAACTGAGAGACTAAACTGAGAGAGTATTACTAACCCGAGAGAGTATTACTAAACTGAGAGAGTATTACTAAACTGAGAGAGTGTTACTAGACTGAGATAATATTACTCAACTGAGAGAGTATTACTAAACTGAGAGAGTATTACTAACTGAGAGAATATTACTAAACGGTGAGAGTATTACTAAACTGAGAGAGTATTACTAAACCGAGAGAGTATTACTAAACTGAGAGAATATTACTAAACTGAGAGAGTATTACTAAACTGAGAGAGCTGAGAGAATATTACTAAACTGAGAGAGCTGAGAGAATATTACTAAACTGAGAGAATATTACTAAACTGAGAGAGTATTACTAAACTGAGGGAGTATTACTAAACCGAGAGTGTATTAATAACCTTAGAGAGTATTACTAAACTGAGAGAATATTACTAAACTGTAAGAGTATTACTAAACTGAGAGAGTATTACTAACCCGAGAGAGTATTACTAAACTGAGAGAGTATTACTAAACCGAGAGAGTATTACTAAACTGAGAGAATATTACTAAACTGAGAGAGTATTACTAAACTGAGAGAGCTGAGAGAATATTACTAAACTGAGAGAGTATTACTAAACTGAGGGAGTATTACTAAACCGAGAGAGTATTAATAACCTGAGAGAGTATTACTAAACTGAGAGAATATTACTAAACTGTGAGAGTATTACTAAACTGAGAGAGTATTACTAACCCGAGAGAGTATTACTAAACTGAGAGAGTTTTACTAAACTGAGAGAGTGTTACTAGACTGAGATAGTGTTACTCAACTGAGAGAATATTACTCAACTGAGAGAGTATTACTAAACTGAGAGAGTATTACTAAACTGAGAGAGTATTACTAAACTGAGAGAGTGTTACTAGACTGAGATAGTATTACTCAACTGAGAGAGTATTACTAAACTGAGAGAGTATTACTAAACTGAGAGAGTATTACTAAACTGAGAGAATATTACTAAACTGTGCGAGTATTATTAAACTGAGAGAGTATTTACTAACCCGAGAGAGTATTACTAAACTGAGAGAGTATTACTAAACTGAGAGAGTGTTACTAGACTGAGATGGTATTACTCAACTGAGAGAGTATTACTAAACTGAGAGAGTGTTACTAGACTGAGAGAGTATTACTAAACTGAGAGAGTATTACTAAACTGAGAGAGTCTTACTAAACTGAGGGAGTATTACTAAACCGAGAGAGTATTACTAAACTGAGAGAATATTACTAAACTGAGAGAGTATTACTAAACTGAGAGAGCTGAGAGAATATTACTAAACTGAGAGAATATTACTAAACTGAGAGAGTTTTTCTAAGCTGAGGGAGTATTACTAAACCGAGAGAGTATCACTAACCTGAGAGAGTTTTACTAAACTGAGAGAATATTACTAAACTGTGAGAGTATTACTAAACTGAGAGAGTATTACTAACCCGAGAGAGTATTACTAAACTGAGAGAGTATTACTAAACTGAGAGAGTGTTACTAAACTGAGAGAATATTACTAAACTGAGAGAGTATTACTAAACTGAGAGAACTGAGAGAATACTACTAAACTGAGAGAATATTACTAAACTGAGAGAGTATTACTAAAGTGAGGGAGTATTACTAACCCGAGAGAGTATTACTAAACTGAGAGAGTATTACTAAACTGAGAGAATATTACTAAACGGTGAGAGTATTACTAAACTGAGAGAGTATTACTAACCCGAGAGAGTATTACTAAACTGAGAGAGTATTACTAAACTGAGAGAGTGTTACTAGACTGAGATAGTATTACTCAACTGAGAGTGTTACTAAACTGAGAGAATATTAGTCAACGGAGAGATTATTACTCAACTGAGAGAGTGTTACTAAACTAAGAGAGTATTACTAAACTGAGAGAGTATTACTAAACTGAGAGAGTGTTGCTAGACTGAGATAGTATTACTAAACTGAGAGAGTATTACTAAACTGAGAGAGTATTACTAAACTGTGAGAATAGTACTCAACTGAGAGATTATTACTCTATGGAGAGAATATTTCTCAACTGAGAGAGTATTACTAAACTGAGAGAGTATTACTAAACTGAGAGAGTATTACTAAACTGAGAGAATATTACTAAACTGAGAGAGTATTACTAAACTGAGAGAGCTGAGAGAATATTACTAAACTGAGAGAATATTACTAAACTGAGAGAGTATTACTAAACTGAGGGAGTATTACTAAACCGAGAGAGTATTACTAACCTGAGAGAGCTGAGAGAATATTACTAAACTGTGAGAGTTTTACTAAACTGAGAGAGTATTACTAACCCGAGAGAGTATTACTAACCCGAGAGAGTATTACTAAACTGAGAGAATATTACTAAACTGTGAGAGTATTACTAAACTGAGAGAGTGTTACTAGACTGAGATAATATTACTCAACTGAGAGAGTATTACTAAACTGAGAGAGTATTACTAACTGAGAGAATATTACTAAACGGTGAGAGTATTACTAAACTGAGAGAGTATTACTAAACCGAGAGAGTATTACTAAACTGAGAGAATATTACTAAACTGAGAGAGTATTTCTAAACTGAGAGAGCTGAGAGAATATTACTAAACTGAGAGAGTATTACTAAACTGAGGGAGTATTACTAAACCGAGAGAGTATTAATAACCTGAGAGAGTATTACTAAACTGAGAGAATATTACTAAACTGTGAGAGTATTACTAAACTGAGAGAGTATTACTAACCCGAGAGAGTATTACTAAACTGAGAGAGTTTTACTAAACTGAGAGAGTGTTACTAGACTGAGATAGTGTTACTCAACTGAGAGAGTATTACTAAACTGAGAGAGTATTACTAAACTGAGAGAATATTACTAAACAGTGAGAGTATTACTAAACTGAGAGAGTATTACTAACCCGAGAGAGTATTACTAAACTGAGAGAGTATTACTAAACTGAGAGAGTGTTGCTAGACTGAGATAGTATTACTAAACTGAGAGAGTATTACTAAACTGAGAGAGTATTACTAAACTGTGAGAATATTACTCAACTGAGAGATTATTACTCTATGGAGAGAATATTTCTCAACTGAGAGAGTATTACTAAACTGAGAGAGTATTACTAAACTGAGAGAGTATAACTAAACTGAGAGAATATTACTAAACTGAGAGAGTATTACTAAACTGAGAGAGCTGAGAGAATATTACTAAACTGAGAGACTATTACTAAACTGAGAGAGTATTACTAAACTGAGGGAGTATTACTAAACCGAGAGAGTATTACTAACCTAAGAGAGCTGAGAGAATATTACTAAACTGTGAGAGTTTTACTAAACTGAGAGAGTATTACTAACCCGAGAGAGTATTACTAAACTGAGAGAGTATTACTAAACTGAGAGAGTGTTACTAGACTGAGATAATATTACTCAACTGAGAGAGTATTACTAAACTGAGAGAGTATTACTAACTGAGAGAATATTACTAAACGGTGAGAGTATTACTAAACTGAGAGAGTATTACTAAACCGAGAGAGTATTACTAAACTGAGAGAATATTACTAAACTGAGAGAGTATTACTAAACTGAGAGAGCTGAGAGAATATTACTAAACTGAGAGAGCTGAGAGAATATTACTAAACTGAGAGAATATTACTAAACTGAGAGAGTATTACTAAACTGAGGGAGTATTACTAAACCGAGAGAGTATTAATAACCTTAGAGAGTATTACTAAACTGAGAGAATATTACTAAACTGTGAGAGTATTACTAAACTGAGAGAGTATTACTAACCCGAGAGAGTATTACTAAACTGAGAGAGTATTACTAAACCGAGAGAGTATTACTAAACTGAGAGAATATTACTAAACTGAGAGAGTATTACTAAACTGAGAGAGCTGAGAGAATATTACTAAACTGAGAGAGTATTACTAAACTGAGGGAGTATTACTAAACCGAGAGAGTATTAATAACCTGAGAGAGTATTACTAAACTGAGAGAATATTACTAAACTGTGAGAGTATTACTAAACTGAGAGAGTATTACTAACCCGAGAGAGTATTACTAAACTGAGAGAGTTTTACTAAACTGAGAGAGTGTTACTAGACTGAGATAGTGTTACTCAACTGAGAGAGTATTACTAAACTGAGAGAGTATTACTAAACTGAGAGAATATTACTAAACAGTGAGAGTATTACTAAACTGAGAGAGTATTACTAACCCGAGAGAGTATTACTAAACTGAGAGAGTATTACTAAACTGAGAGAGTGTTGCTAGACTGAGATAGTATTACTAAACTGAGAGAGTATTACTAAACTGAGAGAGTATTACTAAACTGTGAGAATATTACTCAACTGAGAGATTATTACTCTATGGAGAGAATATTTCTCAACTGAGAGAGTATTACTAAACTGAGAGAGTATTACTAAACTGAGAGAGTATAACTAAACTGAGAGAATATTACTAAACTGAGAGAGTATTACTAAACTGAGAGAGCTGAGAGAATATTACTAAACTGAGAGAATATTACTAAACTGAGAGAGTATTACTAAACTGAGGGAGTATTACTAAACCGAGAGAGTATTACTAACCTAAGAGAGCTGAGAGAATATTACTAAACTGTGAGAGTTTTACTAAACTGAGAGAGTATTACTAACCCGAGAGAGTATTACTAAACTGAGAGAGTATTACTAAACTGAGAGAGTGTTACTAGACTGAGATAATATTACTCAACTGAGAGAGTATTACTAAACTGAGAGAGTATTACTAACTGAGAGAATATTACTAAACGGTGAGAGTATTACTAAACTGAGAGAGTATTACTAAACCGAGAGAGTATTACTAAACTGAGAGAATATTACTAAACTGAGAGAGTATTACTAAACTGAGAGAGCTGAGAGAATATTACTAAACTGAGAGAGCTGAGAGAATATTACTAAACTGAGAGAATATTACTAAACTGAGAGAGTATTACTAAACTGAGGGAGTATTACTAAACCGAGAGAGTATTACTAACCTGAGAGAGTATTACTAAACTGAGAGAATATTACTAAACTGTGAGAGTATTACTAAACTGAGAGAGTATTACTAACCCGAGAGAGTATTACTAAACTGAGAGAGTTTTACTAAACTGAGAGAGTGTTACTAGACTGAGATAGTGTTACTCAACTGAGAGAGTATTACTAAACTGAGAGAGTATTACTAAACTGAGATAGTATTACTAAACTGAGAGAGTATTACTAAACTGAGAGAGTATTACTAAACTGTGAGAATAGTACTCAACTGAGAGATTATTACTCTATGGAGAGAATATTTCTCAACTGAGAGAGTATTACTAAACTGAGAGAGTATTACTAAACTGAGAGAGTATTACTAAACTGAGAGAATATTACTAAACTGAGAGAGTATTACTAAACTGAGAGAGCTGAGAGAATATTACTAAACTGAGAGAATATTACTAAACTGAGAGAGTATTACTAAACTGAGGGAGTATTACTAAACCGAGAGAGTATTACTAACCTGAGAGAGCTGAGAGAATATTACTAAACTGTGAGAGTTTTACTAAACTGAGACAGTATTACTAACCCGAGAGAGTATTACTAAACTGAAAGAGTATTACTAAACTGAGAGAGTGTTACTAGACTGAGATAATATTACTCAACTGAGAGAGTATTACTAAACTGAGAGAGTATTACTAACTGAGAGAATATTACTAAACGGTGAGAGTATTACTAAACTGAGAGAGTATTACTAAACCGAGAGAGTATTACTAAACTGAGAGAATATTACTAAACTGAGAGAGTATTACTAAACTGAGAGAGCTGAGAGAATATTACTAAACTGAGAGAGTATTACTAAACTGAGGGAGTATTACTAAACCGAGAGAGTATTAATAACCTGAGAGAGTATTACTAAACTGAGAGAATATTACTAAACTGTGAGAGTATTACTAAACTGAGAGAGTATTACTAACCCGAGAGAGTATTACTAAACTGAGAGAGTTTTACTAAACTGAGAGAGTGTTACTAGACTGAGATAGTGTTACTCAACTGAGAGAGTATTACTAAACTGAGAGAGTATTACTAAACTGAGAGAATATTACTAAACAGTGAGAGTATTACTCAACTGAGAGAGTATTACTAAACTGAGAGAGTATTACTAAACTGAGAGAGTATTACTAAACTGAGAGAGTGTTACTAGACTGAGATAGTATTACTCAACTGAGAGAGTATTACTAAACTGAGAGAGTATTACTAAACTGAGAGAGTATTACTAAACTGAGAGAATATTACTAAACTGTGCGAGTATTATTAAACTGAGAGAGTATTTACTAACCCGAGAGAGTATTACTAAACTGAGAGAGTATTACTAAACTGAGAGAGTGTTACTAGACTGAGATGGTATTACTCAACTGAGAGAGTATTACTAAACTGAGAGAGTGTTACTAGACTGAGAGAGTATTACTAAACTGAGAGAATATTACTAAACTGAGAGAGTCTTACTAAACTGAGGGAGTATTACTAAACCGAGAGAGTATTACTAAACTGAGAGAATATTACTAAACTGAGAGAGTATTACTAAACTGAGAGAGCTGAGAGAATATTACTAAACTGAGAGAATATTACTAAACTGAGAGAGTTTTTCTAAGCTGAGGGAGTATTACTAAACCGAGAGAGTATCACTAACCTGAGAGAGTTTTACTAAACTGAGAGAATATTACTAAACTGTGAGAGTATTACTAAACTGAGAGAGTATTACTAACCCGAGAGAGTATTACTAAACTGAGAGAGTATTACTAAACTGAGAGAGTGTTACTAAACTGAGAGAATATTACTAAACTGAGAGAGTATTACTAAACTGAGAGAACTGAGAGAATACTACTAAACTGAGAGAATATTACTAAACTGAGAGAGTATTACTAAAGTGAGGGAGTATTACTAACCCGAGAGAGTATTACTAAACTGAGAGAGTATTACTAAACTGAGAGAATATTACTAAACGGTGAGAGTATTACTAAACTGAGAGAGTATTACTAACCCGAGAGAGTATTACTAAACTGAGAGAGTATTACTAAACTGAGAGAGTGTTACTAGACTGAGATAGTATTACTCAACTGAGAGTGTTACTAAACTGAGAGAATATTAGTCAACGGAGAGATTATTACTCAACTGAGAGAGTGTTACTAAACTAAGAGAGTATTACTAAACTGAGAGAGTATTACTAAACTGAGAGAGTGTTGCTAGACTGAGATAGTATTACTAAACTGAGAGAGTATTACTAAACTGAGAGAGTATTACTAAACTGTGAGAATAGTACTCAACTGAGAGATTATTACTCTATGGAGAGAATATTTCTCAACTGAGAGAGTATTACTAAACTGAGAGAGTATTACTAAACTGAGAGAGTATTACTAAACTGAGAGAATATTACTAAACTGAGAGAGTATTACTAAACTGAGAGAGCTGAGAGAATATTACTAAACTGAGAGAATATTACTAAACTGAGAGAGTATTACTAAACTGAGGGAGTATTACTAAACCGAGAGAGTATTACTAACCTGAGAGAGCTGAGAGAATATTACTAAACTGTGAGAGTTTTACTAAACTGAGAGAGTATTACTAACCCGAGAGAGTATTACTAACCCGAGAGAGTATTACTAAACTGAGAGAATATTACTAAACTGTGAGAGTATTACTAAACTGAGAGAGTGTTACTAGACTGAGATAATATTACTCAACTGAGAGAGTATTACTAAACTGAGAGAGTATTACTAACTGAGAGAATATTACTAAACGGTGAGAGTATTACTAAACTGAGAGAGTATTACTAAACCGAGAGAGTATTACTAAACTGAGAGAATATTACTAAACTGAGAGAGTATTTCTAAACTGAGAGAGCTGAGAGAATATTACTAAACTGAGAGAGTATTACTAAACTGAGGGAGTATTACTAAACCGAGAGAGTATTAATAACCTGAGAGAGTATTACTAAACTGAGAGAATATTACTAAACTGTGAGAGTATTACTAAACTGAGAGAGTATTACTAACCCGAGAGAGTATTACTAAACTGAGAGAGTTTTACTAAACTGAGAGAGTGTTACTAGACTGAGATAGTGTTACTCAACTGAGAGAGTATTACTAAACTGAGAGAGTATTACTAAACTGAGAGAATATTACTAAACAGTGAGAGTATTACTAAACTGAGAGAGTATTACTAACCCGAGAGAGTATTACTAAACTGAGAGAGTATTACTAAACTGAGAGAGTGTTGCTAGACTGAGATAGTATTACTAAACTGAGAGAGTATTACTAAACTGAGAGAGTATTACTAAACTGTGAGAATATTACTCAACTGAGAGATTATTACTCTATGGAGAGAATATTTCTCAACTGAGAGAGTATTACTAAACTGAGAGAGTATTACTAAACTGAGAGAGTATAACTAAACTGAGAGAATATTACTAAACTGAGAGAGTATTACTAAACTGAGAGAGCTGAGAGAATATTACTAAACTGAGAGACTATTACTAAACTGAGAGAGTATTACTAAACTGAGGGAGTATTACTAAACCGAGAGAGTATTACTAACCTAAGAGAGCTGAGAGAATATTACTAAACTGTGAGAGTTTTACTAAACTGAGAGAGTATTACTAACCCGAGAGAGTATTACTAAACTGAGAGAGTATTACTAAACTGAGAGAGTGTTACTAGACTGAGATAATATTACTCAACTGAGAGAGTATTACTAAACTGAGAGAGTATTACTAACTGAGAGAATATTACTAAACGGTGAGAGTATTACTAAACTGAGAGAGTATTACTAAACCGAGAGAGTATTACTAAACTGAGAGAATATTACTAAACTGAGAGAGTATTACTAAACTGAGAGAGCTGAGAGAATATTACTAAACTGAGAGAGCTGAGAGAATATTACTAAACTGAGAGAATATTACTAAACTGAGAGAGTATTACTAAACTGAGGGAGTATTACTAAACCGAGAGAGTATTAATAACCTTAGAGAGTATTACTAAACTGAGAGAATATTACTAAACTGTGAGAGTATTACTAAACTGAGAGAGTATTACTAACCCGAGAGAGTATTACTAAACTGAGAGAGTATTACTAAACCGAGAGAGTATTACTAAACTGAGAGAATATTACTAAACTGAGAGAGTATTACTAAACTGAGAGAGCTGAGAGAATATTACTAAACTGAGAGAGTATTACTAAACTGAGGGAGTATTACTAAACCGAGAGAGTATTAATAACCTGAGAGAGTATTACTAAACTGAGAGAATATTACTAAACTGTGAGAGTATTACTAAACTGAGAGAGTATTACTAACCCGAGAGAGTATTACTAAACTGAGAGAGTTTTACTAAACTGAGAGAGTGTTACTAGACTGAGATAGTGTTACTCAACTGAGAGAGTATTACTAAACTGAGAGAGTATTACTAAACTGAGAGAATATTACTAAACAGTGAGAGTATTACTAAACTGAGAGAGTATTACTAACCCGAGAGAGTATTACTAAACTGAGAGAGTATTACTAAACTGAGAGAGTGTTGCTAGACTGAGATAGTATTACTAAACTGAGAGAGTATTACTAAACTGAGAGAGTATTACTAAACTGTGAGAATATTACTCAACTGAGAGATTATTACTCTATGGAGAGAATATTTCTCAACTGAGAGAGTATTACTAAACTGAGAGAGTATTACTAAACTGAGAGAGTATAACTAAACTGAGAGAATATTACTAAACTGAGAGAGTATTACTAAACTGAGAGAGCTGAGAGAATATTACTAAACTGAGAGAATATTACTAAACTGAGAGAGTATTACTAAACTGAGGGAGTATTACTAAACCGAGAGAGTATTACTAACCTAAGAGAGCTGAGAGAATATTACTAAACTGTGAGAGTTTTACTAAACTGAGAGAGTATTACTAACCCGAGAGAGTATTACTAAACTGAGAGAGTATTACTAAACTGAGAGAGTGTTACTAGACTGAGATAATATTACTCAACTGAGAGAGTATTACTAAACTGAGAGAGTATTACTAACTGAGAGAATATTACTAAACGGTGAGAGTATTACTAAACTGAGAGAGTATTACTAAACCGAGAGAGTATTACTAAACTGAGAGAATATTACTAAACTGAGAGAGTATTACTAAACTGAGAGAGCTGAGAGAATATTACTAAACTGAGAGAGCTGAGAGAATATTACTAAACTGAGAGAATATTACTAAACTGAGAGAGTATTACTAAACTGAGGGAGTATTACTAAACCGAGAGAGTATTACTAACCTGAGAGAGTATTACTAAACTGAGAGAATATTACTAAACTGTGAGAGTATTACTAAACTGAGAGAGTATTACTAACCCGAGAGAGTATTACTAAACTGAGAGAGTTTTACTAAACTGAGAGAGTGTTACTAGACTGAGATAGTGTTACTCAACTGAGAGAGTATTACTAAACTGAGAGAGTATTACTAAACTGAGATAGTATTACTAAACTGAGAGAGTATTACTAAACTGAGAGAGTATTACTAAACTGTGAGAATAGTACTCAACTGAGAGATTATTACTCTATGGAGAGAATATTTCTCAACTGAGAGAGTATTACTAAACTGAGAGAGTATTACTAAACTGAGAGAGTATTACTAAACTGAGAGAATATTACTAAACTGAGAGAGTATTACTAAACTGAGAGAGCTGAGAGAATATTACTAAACTGAGAGAATATTACTAAACTGAGAGAGTATTACTAAACTGAGGGAGTATTACTAAACCGAGAGAGTATTACTAACCTGAGAGAGCTGAGAGAATATTACTAAACTGTGAGAGTTTTACTAAACTGAGACAGTATTACTAACCCGAGAGAGTATTACTAAACTGAAAGAGTATTACTAAACTGAGAGAGTGTTACTAGACTGAGATAATATTACTCAACTGAGAGAGTATTACTAAACTGAGAGAGTATTACTAACTGAGAGAATATTACTAAACGGTGAGAGTATTACTAAACTGAGAGAGTATTACTAAACCGAGAGAGTATTACTAAACTGAGAGAATATTACTAAACTGAGAGAGTATTACTAAACTGAGAGAGCTGAGAGAATATTACTAAACTGAGAGAGTATTACTAAACTGAGGGAGTATTACTAAACCGAGAGAGTATTAATAACCTGAGAGAGTATTACTAAACTGAGAGAATATTACTAAACTGTGAGAGTATTACTAAACTGAGAGAGTATTACTAACCCGAGAGAGTATTACTAAACTGAGAGAGTTTTACTAAACTGAGAGAGTGTTACTAGACTGAGATAGTGTTACTCAACTGAGAGAGTATTACTAAACTGAGAGAGTATTACTAAACTGAGAGAATATTACTAAACAGTGAGAGTATTACTCAACTGAGAGAGTATTACTAAACTGAGAGAGTATTACTAAACTGAGAGAGTATTACTAAACTGAGAGAGTGTTACTAGACTGAGATAGTATTACTCAACTGAGAGAGTATTACTAAACTGAGAGAGTATTACTAAACTGAGAGAGTATTACTAAACTGAGAGAATATTACTAAACTGTGCGAGTATTATTAAACTGAGAGAGTATTTACTAACCCGAGAGAGTATTACTAAACTGAGAGAGTATTACTAAACTGAGAGAGTGTTACTAGACTGAGATGGTATTACTCAACTGAGAGAGTATTACTAAACTGAGAGAGTGTTACTAGACTGAGAGAGTATTACTAAACTGAGAGAATATTACTAAACTGAGAGAGTCTTACTAAACTGAGGGAGTATTACTAAACCGAGAGAGTATTACTAAACTGAGAGAATATTACTAAACTGAGAGAGTATTACTAAACTGAGAGAGCTGAGAGAATATTACTAAACTGAGAGAATATTACTAAACTGAGAGAGTTTTTCTAAGCTGAGGGAGTATTACTAAACCGAGAGAGTATCACTAACCTGAGAGAGTTTTACTAAACTGAGAGAATATTACTAAACTGTGAGAGTATTACTAAACTGAGAGAGTATTACTAACCCGAGAGAGTATTACTAAACTGAGAGAGTATTACTAAACTGAGAGAGTGTTACTAAACTGAGAGAATATTACTAAACTGAGAGAGTATTACTAAACTGAGAGAACTGAGAGAATACTACTAAACTGAGAGAATATTACTAAACTGAGAGAGTATTACTAAAGTGAGGGAGTATTACTAACCCGAGAGAGTATTACTAAACTGAGAGAGTATTACTAAACTGAGAGAATATTACTAAACGGTGAGAGTATTACTAAACTGAGAGAGTATTACTAACCCGAGAGAGTATTACTAAACTGAGAGAGTATTACTAAACTGAGAGAGTGTTACTAGACTGAGATAGTATTACTCAACTGAGAGTGTTACTAAACTGAGAGAATATTAGTCAACGGAGAGATTATTACTCAACTGAGAGAGTGTTACTAAACTAAGAGAGTATTACTAAACTGAGAGAGTATTACTAAACTGAGAGAGTGTTGCTAGACTGAGATAGTATTACTTAACTGAGGGAGTATTACTAAACCGAGAGAGTATTACTAACCTGAGAGAGTATTACTAAACTGAGAGAATATTACTAAACTGTGAGAGTATTACTAAACTGAGAGAGTATTACTAACCCGAGAGAGTTTTACTAAACTGAGAGAGTATTACTAAACTGAGAGAATATTACTAAACTGTGAGAGTATTACTAAACTGAGAGAGTATTACTAACCCGAGAGAGTATTACTAAACTGAGAGAGTATTACTAAACTGAGAGAGTGTTACCAGACTGAGATAGTATTACTCAACTGAGAGTGTTACTAAACTGAGAGAATATTACTCAACGGAGAGATTATTACTCAACTGATAGAGTGTTACTAAACTAAGAGAGTATTACTAAACTGAGAGAGTATTACTAAACTGAGAGAGTGTTGCTAGACTGAGATAGTATTACTAAACTGAGAGAGTATTACTAAACTGAGAGAGTATTACTAAACTGTGAGAATAGTACTCAACTGAGAGATTATTACTCTATGGAGAGAATATTTCTCAACTGAGAGAGTATTACTAAACTGAGAGAGTATTACTAAACTGAGAGAATATTACTAAACTGAGAGAGTATTACTAAACTGAGAGAGCTGAGAGAATATTACTAAACTGAGAGAATATTACTAAACTGAGAGAGTATTACTAAACTGAGGGAGTATTACTAAACCGAGAGAGTATTACTAACCTGAGAGAGCTGAGAGAATATTACTAAACTGTGAGAGTTTTACTAAACTGAGAGAGTATTACTAACCCGAGAGAGTATTACTAACCCGAGAGAGTATTACTAAACTGTGAGAGTATTACTAAACTGAGAGAGTGTTACGAGACTGAGATAATATTACTCAACTGAGAGAGTATTACTAAACTGAGAGAGTATTACTAACTGAGAGAATATCACTAAACGGTGAGAGTATTACTAAACTGAGAGAGTATTACTAAACCGAGAGAGTATTACTAAACTGAGAGAATATTACTAAACTGAGAGAGTATTACTAAACTGAGAGAGCTGAGAGAATATTACTAAACTGAGAGAGTATTACTAAACTGAGGGAGTATTACTAAACTGAGAGAGTATTACTAAACTGAGAGAGTATTACTAAACTGAGAGAATATTACTAAACTGAGAGAGTATGACTAAACTGAGAGAGTATTACTAAACTGAGAGAGTATTACTAAACTGAGAGAGTATTACTAAACTGAGAGAGTATTACTAAACTGAGAGAATATTACTAAACTGAGAGAGTGTTACTAGACTGAGATAGTGTTACTCAACTGAGAGAGTATTACTAAACTGAGAGAGTATTACTAAACTGAGAGAATATTACTAAACTGAGAGAGTATTACTAAACTGAGAGAGCTGAGAGAATATTACTAAACTGAGAGAATATTACTAAACTGAGAGAGTATTACTAAACTGAGGGAGTATTACTAAACCGAGAGAGTATTACTAACCTGAGAGAGCTGAGAGAATATTACTAAACTGTGAGAGTTTTACTAAACTGAGAGAGTATTACTAACCCGAGAGAGTATTACTAACCCGAGAGAGTATTACTAAACTGAGAGAGTATTACTAAACTGAGAGAGTGTTACGAGACTGAGATAATATTACTCAACTGAGAGAGTATTACTAAACTGAGAGAGTATTACTAACTGAGAGAATATCACTAAACTGTGAGAGTATTACTAAACTGAGAGAGTATTACTAAACCGAGAGAGTATTACTAAACTGAGAGAATATTACTAAACTGAGAGAGTATTACTAAACTGAGAGAGCTGAGAGAATATTACTAAACTGAGAGAGAGTATTACTAAACTGAGGGAGTATTACTAACCCGAGAGAGTATTACTAAACTGAGAGAGTATTACTAAACTGAGAGAGTGTTACTAGACTGAGATAGTATTACTCAACTGAGAGTGTTACTAAACTGAGAGAATATTAGTCAACGGAGAGATTATTACTCAACTGAGAGAGTGTTACTAAACTAAGAGAGTATTACTAAACTGAGAGAGTATTACTAAACTGAGAGAGTGTTGCTAGACTGAGATAGTATTACTAAACTGAGAGAGTATTACTAAACTGAGAGAGTATTACTAAACTGTGAGAATAGTACTCAACTGAGAGATTATTACTCTATGAAGAGAATATTTCTCAACTGAGAGAGTATTACTAAACTGAGAGAGTGTTACTAAACTGAGAGAATATTACTAAACTGAGAGAATATTACTAAACTGAGAGAGTATTACTAAACTGAGAGAGCTGAGAGAATATTACTAAACTGAGAGAATATTACTAAACTGAGAGAGTATTACTAAACTGAGGGAGTATTACTAAACCGAGAGAGTATTACTAACCTGAGAGAGCTGAGAGAATATTACTAAACTGTGAGAGTTTTACTAAACTGAGAGAGTATTACTAACCCGAGAGAGTATTACTAACCCGAGAGAGTATTACTAAACTGAGAGAATATTACTAAACTGTGAGAGTATTACTAAACTGAGAGAGTGTTACTAGACTGAGATAATATTACTCAACTGAGAGAGTATTACTAAACTGAGAGAGTATTACTAACTGAGAGAATATTACTAAACGGTGAGAGTATTACTAAACTGAGAGAGTATTACTAAACCGAGAGAGTATTACTAAACTGAGAGAATATTACTAAACTGAGAGAGTATTTCTAAACTGAGAGAGCTGAGAGAATATTACTAAACTGAGAGAGTATTACTAAACTGAGGGAGTATTACTAAACCGAGAGAGTATTAATAACCTGAGAGAGTATTACTAAACTGAGAGAATATTACTAAACTGTGAGAGTATTACTAAACTGAGAGAGTATTACTAACCCGAGAGAGTATTACTAAACTGAGAGAGTTTTACTAAACTGAGAGAGTGTTACTAGACTGAGATAGTGTTACTCAACTGAGAGAGTATTACTAAACTGAGAGAGTATTACTAAACTGAGAGAATATTACTAAACAGTGAGAGTATTACTAAACTGAGAGAGTATTACTAACCCGAGAGAGTATTACTAAACTGAGAGAGTATTACTAAACTGAGAGAGTGTTGCTAGACTGAGATAGTATTACTAAACTGAGAGAGTATTACTAAACTGAGAGAGTATTACTAAACTGTGAGAATATTACTCAACTGAGAGATTATTACTCTATGGAGAGAATATTTCTCAACTGAGAGAGTATTACTAAACTGAGAGAGTATTACTAAACTGAGAGAGTATAACTAAACTGAGAGAATATTACTAAACTGAGAGAGTATTACTAAACTGAGAGAGCTGAGAGAATATTACTAAACTGAGAGACTATTACTAAACTGAGAGAGTATTACTAAACTGAGGGAGTATTACTAAACCGAGAGAGTATTACTAACCTAAGAGAGCTGAGAGAATATTACTAAACTGTGAGAGTTTTACTAAACTGAGAGAGTATTACTAACCCGAGAGAGTATTACTAAACTGAGAGAGTATTACTAAACTGAGAGAGTGTTACTAGACTGAGATAATATTACTCAACTGAGAGAGTATTACTAAACTGAGAGAGTATTACTAACTGAGAGAATATTACTAAACGGTGAGAGTATTACTAAACTGAGAGAGTATTACTAAACCGAGAGAGTATTACTAAACTGAGAGAATATTACTAAACTGAGAGAGTATTACTAAACTGAGAGAGCTGAGAGAATATTACTAAACTGAGAGAGCTGAGAGAATATTACTAAACTGAGAGAATATTACTAAACTGAGAGAGTATTACTAAACTGAGGGAGTATTACTAAACCGAGAGAGTATTAATAACCTTAGAGAGTATTACTAAACTGAGAGAATATTACTAAACTGTGAGAGTATTACTAAACTGAGAGAGTATTACTAACCCGAGAGAGTATTACTAAACTGAGAGAGTATTACTAAACCGAGAGAGTATTACTAAACTGAGAGAATATTACTAAACTGAGAGAGTATTACTAAACTGAGAGAGCTGAGAGAATATTACTAAACTGAGAGAGTATTACTAAACTGAGGGAGTATTACTAAACCGAGAGAGTATTAATAACCTGAGAGAGTATTACTAAACTGAGAGAATATTACTAAACTGTGAGAGTATTACTAAACTGAGAGAGTATTACTAACCCGAGAGAGTATTACTAAACTGAGAGAGTTTTACTAAACTGAGAGAGTGTTACTAGACTGAGATAGTGTTACTCAACTGAGAGAGTATTACTAAACTGAGAGAGTATTACTAAACTGAGAGAATATTACTAAACAGTGAGAGTATTACTAAACTGAGAGAGTATTACTAACCCGAGAGAGTATTACTAAACTGAGAGAGTATTACTAAACTGAGAGAGTGTTGCTAGACTGAGATAGTATTACTAAACTGAGAGAGTATTACTAAACTGAGAGAGTATTACTAAACTGTGAGAATATTACTCAACTGAGAGATTATTACTCTATGGAGAGAATATTTCTCAACTGAGAGAGTATTACTAAACTGAGAGAGTATTACTAAACTGAGAGAGTATAACTAAACTGAGAGAATATTACTAAACTGAGAGAGTATTACTAAACTGAGAGAGCTGAGAGAATATTACTAAACTGAGAGAATATTACTAAACTGAGAGAGTATTACTAAACTGAGGGAGTATTACTAAACCGAGAGAGTATTACTAACCTAAGAGAGCTGAGAGAATATTACTAAACTGTGAGAGTTTTACTAAACTGAGAGAGTATTACTAACCCGAGAGAGTATTACTAAACTGAGAGAGTATTACTAAACTGAGAGAGTGTTACTAGACTGAGATAATATTACTCAACTGAGAGAGTATTACTAAACTGAGAGAGTATTACTAACTGAGAGAATATTACTAAACGGTGAGAGTATTACTAAACTGAGAGAGTATTACTAAACCGAGAGAGTATTACTAAACTGAGAGAATATTACTAAACTGAGAGAGTATTACTAAACTGAGAGAGCTGAGAGAATATTACTAAACTGAGAGAGCTGAGAGAATATTACTAAACTGAGAGAATATTACTAAACTGAGAGAGTATTACTAAACTGAGGGAGTATTACTAAACCGAGAGAGTATTACTAACCTGAGAGAGTATTACTAAACTGAGAGAATATTACTAAACTGTGAGAGTATTACTAAACTGAGAGAGTATTACTAACCCGAGAGAGTATTACTAAACTGAGAGAGTTTTACTAAACTGAGAGAGTGTTACTAGACTGAGATAGTGTTACTCAACTGAGAGAGTATTACTAAACTGAGAGAGTATTACTAAACTGAGATAGTATTACTAAACTGAGAGAGTATTACTAAACTGAGAGAGTATTACTAAACTGTGAGAATAGTACTCAACTGAGAGATTATTACTCTATGGAGAGAATATTTCTCAACTGAGAGAGTATTACTAAACTGAGAGAGTATTACTAAACTGAGAGAGTATTACTAAACTGAGAGAATATTACTAAACTGAGAGAGTATTACTAAACTGAGAGAGCTGAGAGAATATTACTAAACTGAGAGAATATTACTAAACTGAGAGAGTATTACTAAACTGAGGGAGTATTACTAAACCGAGAGAGTATTACTAACCTGAGAGAGCTGAGAGAATATTACTAAACTGTGAGAGTTTTACTAAACTGAGACAGTATTACTAACCCGAGAGAGTATTACTAAACTGAAAGAGTATTACTAAACTGAGAGAGTGTTACTAGACTGAGATAATATTACTCAACTGAGAGAGTATTACTAAACTGAGAGAGTATTACTAACTGAGAGAATATTACTAAACGGTGAGAGTATTACTAAACTGAGAGAGTATTACTAAACCGAGAGAGTATTACTAAACTGAGAGAATATTACTAAACTGAGAGAGTATTACTAAACTGAGAGAGCTGAGAGAATATTACTAAACTGAGAGAGTATTACTAAACTGAGGGAGTATTACTAAACCGAGAGAGTATTAATAACCTGAGAGAGTATTACTAAACTGAGAGAATATTACTAAACTGTGAGAGTATTACTAAACTGAGAGAGTATTACTAACCCGAGAGAGTATTACTAAACTGAGAGAGTTTTACTAAACTGAGAGAGTGTTACTAGACTGAGATAGTGTTACTCAACTGAGAGAGTATTACTAACCTGAGAGAGTATTACTAAACTGAGAGAATATTACTAAACTGTGAGAGTATTACTCAACTGAGAGAGTATTACTAAACTGAGAGAGTATTACTAAACTGAGAGAGTATTACTAAACTGAGAGAGTGTTACTAGACTGAGATAGTATTACTCAACTGAGAGAGTATTACTAAACTGAGAGAGTATTACTAAACTGAGAGAGTATTACTAAACTGAGAGAATATTACTAAACTGTGCGAGTATTATTAAACTGAGAGAGTATTTACTAACCCGAGAGAGTATTACTAAACTGAGAGAGTATTACTAAACTGAGAGAGTGTTACTAGACTGAGATGGTATTACTCAACTGAGAGAGTATTACTAAACTGAGAGAGTATTACTAAACTGAGAGAGTATTACTAAACTGAGAGAATATTACTAAACTGAGAGAGTCTTACTAAACTGAGAGAGTATTACTAAACCGAGAGAGTATTACTAAACTGAGAGAATATTACTAAACTGAGAGAGTATTACTAAACTGAGAGAGCTGAGAGAATATTACTAAACTGAGAGAATATTACTAAACTGAGAGAGTTTTTCTAAGCTGAGGGAGTATTACTAAACTGAGAGAGTGTTACTAAACTGAGAGAATATTACTAAACTGAGAGAGTATTACTAAACTGAGAGAACTGAGAGAATACTACTAAACTGAGAGAATATTACTAAACTGAGAGAGTATTACTAAAGTGAGGGAGTATTACTAAACTGAGAGAATATTACTAAACTGAGAGAGTATTACTAAACTGAGAGAGTATTACTAACCCGAGAGAGTATTACTAAACTGAGAGAGTATTACTAAACTGAGAGAGTGTTACTAAACTGAGAGAATATTACTAAACTGAGAGAGTATTACTAAACTGAGAGAACTGAGAGAATACTACTAAACTGAGAGAATATTACTAAACTGAGAGAGTATTACTAAAGTGAGGGAGTATTACTAACCCGAGAGAGTATTACTAAACTGAGAGAGTATTACTAAACTGAGAGAATATTACTAAACGGTGAGAGTATTACTAAACTGAGAGAGTATTACTAACCCGAGAGAGTATTACTAAACTGAGAGAGTATTACTAAACTGAGAGAGTGTTACTAGACTGAGATAGTATTACTCAACTGAGAGTGTTACTAAACTGAGAGAATATTAGTCAACGGAGAGATTATTACTCAACTGAGAGAGTGTTACTAAACTAAGAGAGTATTACTAAACTGAGAGAGTATTACTAAACTGAGAGAGTGTTGCTAGACTGAGATAGTATTACTTAACTGAGGGAGTATTACTAAACCGAGAGAGTATTACTAACCTGAGAGAGTATTACTAAACTGAGAGAATATTACTAAACTGTGAGAGTATTACTAAACTGAGAGAGTATTACTAACCCGAGAGAGTTTTACTAAACTGAGAGAGTATTACTAAACTGAGAGAATATTACTAAACTGTGAGAGTATTACTAAACTGAGAGAGTATTACTAACCCGAGAGAGTATTACTAAACTGAGAGAGTATTACTAAACTGAGAGAGTGTTACCAGACTGAGATAGTATTACTCAACTGAGAGTGTTACTAAACTGAGAGAATATTACTCAACGGAGAGATTATTACTCAACTGATAGAGTGTTACTAAACTAAGAGAGTATTACTAAACTGAGAGAGTATTACTAAACTGAGAGAGTGTTGCTAGACTGAGATAGTATTACTAAACTGAGAGAGTATTACTAAACTGAGAGAGTATTACTAAACTGTGAGAATAGTACTCAACTGAGAGATTATTACTCTATGGAGAGAATATTTCTCAACTGAGAGAGTATTACTAAACTGAGAGAGTATTACTAAACTGAGAGAATATTACTAAACTGAGAGAGTATTACTAAACTGAGAGAGCTGAGAGAATATTACTAAACTGAGAGAATATTACTAAACTGAGAGAGTATTACTAAACTGAGGGAGTATTACTAAACCGAGAGAGTATTACTAACCTGAGAGAGCTGAGAGAATATTACTAAACTGTGAGAGTTTTACTAAACTGAGAGAGTATTACTAACCCGAGAGAGTATTACTAACCCGAGAGAGTATTACTAAACTGTGAGAGTATTACTAAACTGAGAGAGTGTTACGAGACTGAGATAATATTACTCAACTGAGAGAGTATTACTAAACTGAGAGAGTATTACTAACTGAGAGAATATCACTAAACGGTGAGAGTATTACTAAACTGAGAGAGTATTACTAAACCGAGAGAGTATTACTAAACTGAGAGAATATTACTAAACTGAGAGAGTATTACTAAACTGAGAGAGCTGAGAGAATATTACTAAACTGAGAGAGTATTACTAAACTGAGGGAGTATTACTAAACTGAGAGAGTATTACTAAACTGAGAGAGTATTACTAAACTGAGAGAATATTACTAAACTGAGAGAGTATGACTAAACTGAGAGAGTATTACTAAACTGAGAGAGTATTACTAAACTGAGAGAGTATTACTAAACTGAGAGAGTATTACTAAACTGAGAGAGTATTACTAAACTGAGAGAGTGTTACTAGACTGAGATAGTGTTACTCAACTGAGAGAGTATTACTAAACTGAGAGAGTATTACTAAACTGAGAGAATATTACTAAACTGAGAGAGTATTACTAAACTGAGAGAGCTGAGAGAATATTACTAAACTGAGAGAATATTACTAAACTGAGAGAGTATTACTAAACTGAGGGAGTATTACTAAACCGAGAGAGTATTACTAACCTGAGAGAGCTGAGAGAATATTACTAAACTGTGAGAGTTTTACTAAACTGAGAGAGTATTACTAACCCGAGAGAGTATTACTAACCCGAGAGAGTATTACTAAACTGAGAGAGTATTACTAAACTGAGAGAGTGTTACGAGACTGAGATAATATTACTCAACTGAGAGAGTATTACTAAACTGAGAGAGTATTACTAACTGAGAGAATATCACTAAACGGTGAGAGTATTACTAAACTGAGAGAGTATTACTAAACCGAGAGAGTATTACTAAACTGAGAGAATATTACTAAACTGAGAGAGTATTACTAAACTGAGAGAGCTGAGAGAATATTACTAAACTGAGAGAGAGTATTACTAAACTGAGGGAGTATTACTAAACCGAGAGAGTATTAATAACCTGAGAGAGTATTACTAAACTGAGAGAATTTTACTAAACTGTGAGAGTATTACTAAACTGAGAGAGTATTACTAACCCGAGAGAGTATTACTAAACTGAGAGAGTTTTACTAACCCGAGAGAGTATTACTAAACTGAGAGAGTATTACTAAACTGAGAGAGTGTTACTAGACTGAGATAGTGTTACTCAACTGAGAGAGTATTACTAAACTGAGAGAGTATTACTAAACTGAGAGAATATTACTAAACAGTGAGAGTATTACTAAACTGAGAGAGTATTACTAACCCGAGAGAGTATTACTAAACTGAGAGAGTATTACTAAACTGAGAGAGTGTTGCTAGACTGAGATAGTATTACTAAACTGAGAGAGTATTACTAAACTGAGAGAGTATTACTAAACTGTGAGAATATTACTCAACTGAGAGATTATTACTCTATGGAGAGAATATTTCTCAACTCAACTTTCTCAACAGTATTACTAAACTGAGAGAGTATTACTAAACTGAGAGAGTATAACTAAACTGAGAGAATATTACTAAACTGAGAGAGTATTACTAAACTGAGGGAGTATTACTAAACCGAGAGAGTATTACTAACCTAAGAGAGCTGAGAGAATATTACTAAACTGTGAGAGTTTTACTAAACTGAGAGAGTATTACTAACCCGAGAGAGTATTACTAAACTGAGAGAGTATTACTAAACTGAGAGAGTGTTACTAGACTGAGATAATATTACTCAACTGAGAGAGTATTACTAAACTGAGAGAGTATTACTAACTGAGAGAATATTACTAAACGGTGAGAGTATTACTAAACTGAGAGAGTATTACTAAACCGAGAGAGTATTACTAAACTGAGAGAATATTACTAAACTGAGAGAGTATTACTAAACTGAGAGAGCTGAGAGAATATTACTAAACTGAGAGAGCTGAGAGAATATTACTAAACTGAGAGAATATTACTAAACTGAGAGAGTATTACTAAACTGAGGGAGTATTACTAAACCGAGAGAGTATTAATAACCTTAGAGAGTATTACTAAACTGAGAGAATATTACTAAACTGTGAGAGTATTACTAAACTGAGAGAGTATTACTAACCCGAGAGAGTATTACTAACCCGAGAGAGTATTACTAACCCGAGAGAGTATTACTAAACTGTGAGAGTATTACTAAACTGAGAGAGTGTTACGAGACTGAGATAATATTACTCAACTGAGAGAGTATTACTAAACTGAGAGAGTATTACTAACTGAGAGAATATCACTAAACGGTGAGAGTATTACTAAACTGAGAGAGTATTACTAAACCGAGAGAGTATTACTAAACTGAGAGAATATTACTAAACTGAGAGAGTATTACTAAACTGAGAGAGCTGAGAGAATATTACTAAACTGAGAGAGAGTATTACTAAACTGAGGGAGTATTACTAAACCGAGAGAGTATTAATAACCTGAGAGAGTATTACTAAACTGAGAGAATTTTACTAAACTGTGAGAGTATTACTAAACTGAGAGAGTATTACTAACCCGAGAGAGTATTACTAAACTGAGAGAGTTTTACTAACCCGAGAGAGTATTACTAAACTGAGAGAGTATTACTAAACTGAGAGAGTGTTACTAGACTGAGATAGTGTTACTCAACTGAGAGAGTATTACTAAACTGAGAGAGTATTACTAAACTGAGAGAATATTACTAAACAGTGAGAGTATTACTAAACTGAGAGAGTATTACTAACCCGAGAGAGTATTACTAAACTGAGAGAGTATTACTAAACTGAGAGAGTGTTGCTAGACTGAGATAGTATTACTAAACTGAGAGAGTATTACTAAACTGAGAGAGTATTACTAAACTGTGAGAATATTACTCAACTGAGAGATTATTACTCTATGGAGAGAATATTTCTCAACTCAACTTTCTCAACAGTATTACTAAACTGAGAGAGTATTACTAAACTGAGAGAGTATAACTAAACTGAGAGAATATTACTAAACTGAGAGAGTATTACTAAACTGAGGGAGTATTACTAAACCGAGAGAGTATTACTAACCTAAGAGAGCTGAGAGAATATTACTAAACTGTGAGAGTTTTACTAAACTGAGAGAGTATTACTAACCCGAGAGAGTATTACTAAACTGAGAGAGTATTACTAAACTGAGAGAGTGTTACTAGACTGAGATAATATTACTCAACTGAGAGAGTATTACTAAACTGAGAGAGTATTACTAACTGAGAGAATATTACTAAACGGTGAGAGTATTACTAAACTGAGAGAGTATTACTAAACCGAGAGAGTATTACTAAACTGAGAGAATATTACTAAACTGAGAGAGTATTACTAAACTGAGAGAGCTGAGAGAATATTACTAAACTGAGAGAGCTGAGAGAATATTACTAAACTGAGAGAATATTACTAAACTGAGAGAGTATTACTAAACTGAGGGAGTATTACTAAACCGAGAGAGTATTAATAACCTTAGAGAGTATTACTAAACTGAGAGAATATTACTAAACTGTGAGAGTATTACTAAACTGAGAGAGTATTACTAACCCGAGAGAGTATTACTAAACTGAGAGAGTATTACTAAACCGAGAGAGTATTACTAAACTGAGAGAATATTACTAAACTGAGAGAGTATTACTAAACTGAGAGAGCTGAGAGAATATTACTAAACTGAGAGAGTATTACTAAACTGAGGGAGTATTACTAAACCGAGAGAGTATTAATAACCTGAGAGAGTATTACTAAACTGAGAGAATATTACTAAACTGTGAGAGTATTACTAAACTGAGAGAGTATTACTAACCCGAGAGAGTATTACTAAACTGAGAGAGTTTTACTAAACTGAGAGAGTGTTACTAGACTGAGATAGTGTTACTCAACTGAGAGAGTATTACTAAACTGAGAGAGTATTACTAAACTGAGAGAATATTACTAAACAGTGAGAGTATTACTAAACTGAGAGAGTATTACTAACCCGAGAGAGTATTACTAAACTGAGAGAGTATTACTAAACTGAGAGAGTGTTGCTAGACTGAGATAGTATTACTAAACTGAGAGAGTATTACTAAACTGAGAGAGTATTACTAAACTGTGAGAATATTACTCAACTGAGAGATTATTACTCTATGGAGAGAATATTTCTGAGAGACTGAGAGAGTATTACTAAACTGAGAGAGTATTACTAAACTGAGAGAGTATAACTAAACTGAGAGAATATTACTAAACTGAGAGAGTATTACTAAACTGAGAGAGCTGAGAGAATATTACTAAACTGAGAGAATATTACTAAACTGAGAGAGTATTACTAAACTGAGGGAGTATTACTAAACCGAGAGAGTATTACTAACCTAAGAGAGCTGAGAGAATATTACTAAACTGTGAGAGTTTTACTAAACTGAGAGAGTATTACTAACCCGAGAGAGTATTACTAAACTGAGAGAGTATTACTAAACTGAGAGAGTGTTACTAGACTGAGATAATATTACTCAACTGAGAGAGTATTACTAAACTGAGAGAGTATTACTAACTGAGAGAATATTACTAAACGGTGAGAGTATTACTAAACTGAGAGAGTATTACTAAACCGAGAGAGTATTACTAAACTGAGAGAATATTACTAAACTGAGAGAGTATTACTAAACTGAGAGAGCTGAGAGAATATTACTAAACTGAGAGAGCTGAGAGAATATTACTAAACTGAGAGAATATTACTAAACTGAGAGAGTATTACTAAACTGAGGGAGTATTACTAAACCGAGAGAGTATTAATAACCTTAGAGAGTATTACTAAACTGAGAGAATATTACTAAACTGTGAGAGTATTACTAAACTGAGAGAGTATTACTAACCCGAGAGAGTATTACTAAACTGAGAGAGTTTTACTAAACTGAGAGAGTGTTACTAGACTGAGATAGTGTTACTCAACTGAGAGAGTATTACTAAACTGAGAGAGTATTACTAAACTGAGATAGTATTACTAAACTGAGAGAGTATTACTAAACTGAGAGAGTATTACTAAACTGTGAGAATAGTACTCAACTGAGAGATTATTACTCTATGGAGAGAATATTTCTCAACTGAGAGAGTATTACTAAACTGAGAGAGTATTACTAAACTGAGAGAGTATTACTAAACTGAGAGAATATTACTAAACTGAGAGAGTATTACTAAACTGAGAGAGCTGAGAGAATATTACTAAACTGAGAGAATATTACTAAACTGAGAGAGTATTACTAAACTGAGGGAGTATTACTAAACCGAGAGAGTATTACTAACCTGAGAGAGCTGAGAGAATATTACTAAACTGTGAGAGTTTTACTAAACTGAGACAGTATTACTAACCCGAGAGAGTATTACTAAACTGAAAGAGTATTACTAAACTGAGAGAGTGTTACTAGACTGAGATAATATTACTCAACTGAGAGAGTATTACTAAACTGAGAGAGTATTACTAACTGAGAGAATATTACTAAACGGTGAGAGTATTACTAAACTGAGAGAGTATTACTAAACCGAGAGAGTATTACTAAACTGAGAGAATATTACTAAACTGAGAGAGTATTACTAAACTGAGAGAGCTGAGAGAATATTACTAAACTGAGAGAGTATTACTAAACTGAGGGAGTATTACTAAACCGAGAGAGTATTAATAACCTGAGAGAGTATTACTAAACTGAGAGAATATTACTAAACTGTGAGAGTATTACTAAACTGAGAGAGTATTACTAACCCGAGAGAGTATTACTAAACTGAGAGAGTTTTACTAAACTGAGAGAGTGTTACTAGACTGAGATAGTGTTACTCAACTGAGAGAGTATTACTAAACTGAGAGAGTATTACTAAACTGAGAGAATATTACTAAACAGTGAGAGTATTACTAAACTGAGAGAGTATTACTAACCCGAGAGAGTATTACTAAACTGAGAGAGTATTACTAAACTGAGAGAGTGTTGCTAGACTGAGATAGTATTACTAAACTGAGAGAGTATTACTAAACTGAGAGAGTATTACTACACTGTGAGAATATTACTCAACTGAGAGATTATTACTCTATGGAGAGAATATTTCTCAACTGAGAGAGTATTACTAAACTGAGAGAGTATTACTAAACTGAGAGAGTATTACTAAACTGAGAGAATATTACTAAACTGAGAGAGTATTACTAAACTGAGAGAGCTGAGAGTATATTACTAAACTGAGAGAATATTACTAAACTGAGAGAGTATTACTAAACTGAGGGAGTATTACTAAACCGAGAGAGTATTACTAACCTAAGAGAGCTGAGAGAATATTACTAAACTGTGAGAGTTTTACTAAACTGAGAGAGTATTACTAACCCGAGAGAGTATTACTAAACTGAGAGAGTATTACTAAACTGAGAGAGTGTTACTAGACTGAGATAATATTACTCAACTGAGAGAGTATTACTAAACTGAGAGAGTATTACTAACTGGGAGAATATTACTAAACTGAGAGAATATTACTAAACTGAGAGAGTATTACTAAACTGAGGGAGTATTACTAAACCGAGAGAGTATTACTAACCTAAGAGAGCTGAGAGAATATTACTAAACTGTGAGAGTTTTACTAAACTGAGAGAGTATTACTAACCCGAGAGAGTATTACTAAACTGAGAGAGTATTACTAAACTGAGAGAGTGTTACTAGACTGAGATAATATTACTCAACTGAGAGAGTATTACTAAACTGAGAGAGTATTACTAACTGAGAGAATATTACTAAACGGTGAGAGTATTACTAAACTGAGAGAGTATTACTAAACCGAGAGAGTATTACTAAACTGAGAGAATATTACTAAACTGAGAGAGTATTACTAAACTGAGAGAGCTGAGAGAATATTACTAAACTGAGAGAGCTGAGAGAATATTACTAAACTGAGAGAATATTACTAAACTGAGAGAGTATTACTAAACTGAGGGAGTATTACTAAACCGAGAGAGTATTAATAACCTTAGAGAGTATTACTAAACTGAGAGAATATTACTAAACTGTGAGAGTATTACTAAACTGAGAGAGTATTACTAACCCGAGAGAGTATTACTAAACTGAGAGAGTTTTACTAAACTGAGAGAGTGTTACTAGACTGAGATAGTGTTACTCAACTGAGAGAGTATTACTAAACTGAGAGAGTATTACTAAACTGAGATAGTATTACTAAACTGAGAGAGTATTACTAAACTGAGAGAGTATTACTAAACTGTGAGAATAGTACTCAACTGAGAGATTATTACTCTATGGAGAGAATATTTCTCAACTGAGAGAGTATTACTAAACTGAGAGAGTATTACTAAACTGAGAGAGTATTACTAAACTGAGAGAATATTACTAAACTGAGAGAGTATTACTAAACTGAGAGAGCTGAGAGAATATTACTAAACTGAGAGAATATTACTAAACTGAGAGAGTATTACTAAACTGAGGGAGTATTACTAAACCGAGAGAGTATTACTAACCTGAGAGAGCTGAGAGAATATTACTAAACTGTGAGAGTTTTACTAAACTGAGACAGTATTACTAACCCGAGAGAGTATTACTAAACTGAAAGAGTATTACTAAACTGAGAGAGTGTTACTAGACTGAGATAATATTACTCAACTGAGAGAGTATTACTAAACTGAGAGAGTATTACTAACTGAGAGAATATTACTAAACGGTGAGAGTATTACTAAACTGAGAGAGTATTACTAAACCGAGAGAGTATTACTAAACTGAGAGAATATTACTAAACTGAGAGAGTATTACTAAACTGAGAGAGCTGAGAGAATATTACTAAACTGAGAGAGTATTACTAAACTGAGGGAGTATTACTAAACCGAGAGAGTATTAATAACCTGAGAGAGTATTACTAAACTGAGAGAATATTACTAAACTGTGAGAGTATTACTAAACTGAGAGAGTATTACTAACCCGAGAGAGTATTACTAAACTGAGAGAGTTTTACTAAACTGAGAGAGTGTTACTAGACTGAGATAGTGTTACTCAACTGAGAGAGTATTACTAAACTGAGAGAGTATTACTAAACTGAGAGAATATTACTAAACAGTGAGAGTATTACTAAACTGAGAGAGTATTACTAACCCGAGAGAGTATTACTAAACTGAGAGAGTATTACTAAACTGAGAGAGTGTTGCTAGACTGAGATAGTATTACTAAACTGAGAGAGTATTACTAAACTGAGAGAGTATTACTACACTGTGAGAATATTACTCAACTGAGAGATTATTACTCTATGGAGAGAATATTTCTCAACTGAGAGAGTATTACTAAACTGAGAGAGTATTACTAAACTGAGAGAGTATTACTAAACTGAGAGAATATTACTAAACTGAGAGAGTATTACTAAACTGAGAGAGCTGAGAGAATATTACTAAACTGAGAGAATATTACTAAACTGAGAGAGTATTACTAAACTGAGGGAGTATTACTAAACCGAGAGAGTATTACTAACCTAAGAGAGCTGAGAGAATATTACTAAACTGTGAGAGTTTTACTAAACTGAGAGAGTATTACTAACCCGAGAGAGTATTACTAAACTGAGAGAGTATTACTAAACTGAGAGAGTGTTACTAGACTGAGATAATATTACTCAACTGAGAGAGTATTACTAAACTGAGAGAGTATTACTAACTGAGAGAATATTACTAAACTGAGAGAGTATTACTAAACTGAGAGAGTATTACTAAACCGAGAGAGTATTACTAAACTGAGAGAATATTACTAAACTGAGAGAGTATTACTAAACTGAGAGAGCTGAGAGAATATTACTAAACTGAGAGAATATTACTAAACTGAGAGAGTATTACTAAACTGAGGGAGTATTACTAAACCGAGAGAGTATTAATAACCTTAGAGAGTATTACTAAACTGAGAGAATATTACTAAACTGTGAGAGTATTACTAAACTGAGAGAGTATTACTAACCCGAGAGAGTATTACTAAACTGAGAGAGTTTTACTAAACTGAGAGAGTGTTACTAGACTGAGATAGTGTTACTCAACTGAGAGAGTATTACTAAACTGAGAGAGTATTACTAAACTGAGAGAATATTACTAAACAGTGAGAGTATTACTAAACTGAGAGAGTATTACTAACCCGAGAGAGTATTACTAAACTGAGAGAGTATTACTAAACTGAGAGAGTGTTACTAGACTGAGATAGTATTACTCAACTGAAAGAGTGTTACTAAACTGAGAGAATATTACTCAATGGAGAGATTATTTCTCAACTGAGAGAGTGTTACTAAACTAAGAGAGTATTACTAAACTGAGAGAGTATTACTAAACTGAGAGAGTGTTGCAAGACTGAGATAGTATTACTAAACTGAGAGAGCTGAGAGAATATTACTAAACTGAGAGAATATTACTAAACTGAGAGAGTATTACTAAACTGAGGGAGTATTACTAAACCGAGAGAGTATTACTAACCTGAGAGAGCTGAGAGAATATTACTAAACTGTGAGAGTTTTACTAAACTGAGACAGTATTACTAACCCGAGAGAGTATTACTAACCCGAGAGAGTATTACTAAACTGAAAGAGTATTACTAAACTGAGAGAGTGTTACTAGACTGAGATAATATTACTCAACTGAGAGAGTATTACTAAACTGAGAGAGTATTACTAACTGAGAGAATATTACTAAACGGTGAGAGTATTACTAAACTGAGAGAGTATTACTAAACCGAGAGAGTATTACTAAACTGAGAGAATATTACTAAACTGAGAGAGTATTACTAAACTGAGAGAGCTGAGAGAATATTACTAAACTGAGAGAGTATTACTAAACTGAGGGAGTATTACTAAACCGAGAGAGTATTAATAACCTGAGAGAGTATTACTAAACTGAGAGAATATTACTAAACTGTGAGAGTATTACTAAACTGAGAGAGTATTACTAACCCGAGAGAGTATTACTAAACTGAGAGAGTTTTACTAAACTGAGAGAGTGTTACTAGACTGAGATAGTGTTACTCAACTGAGAGAGTATTACTAAACTGAGAGAGTATTACTAAACTGAGAGAATATTACTAAACAGTGAGAGTATTACTAAACTGAGAGAGTATTACTAACCCGAGAGAGTATTACTAAACTGAGAGAGTATTACTAAACTGAGAGAGTGTTGCTAGACTGAGATAGTATTACTAAACTGAGAGAGTATTACTAAACTGAGAGAGTATTACTAAACTGTGAGAATATTACTCAACTGAGAGATTATTACTCTATGGAGAGAATATTTCTCAACTGAGAGAGTATTACTAAACTGAGAGAGTATTACTAAACTGAGAGAGTATTACTAAACTGAGAGAATATTACTAAACTGAGAGAGTATTACTAAACTGAGAGAGCTGAGAGAATATTACTAAACTGAGAGAATATTACTAAACTGAGAGAGTATTACTAAACTGAGGGAGTATTACTAAACCGAGAGAGTATTACTAACCTAAGAGAGCTGAGAGAATATTACTAAACTGTGAGAGTTTTACTAAACTGAGAGAGTATTACTAACCCGAGAGAGTATTACTAAACTGAGAGAGTATTACTAAACTGAGAGAGTGTTACTAGACTGAGATAATATTACTCAACTGAGAGAGTATTACTAAACTGAGAGAGTATTACTAACTGAGAGAATATTACTAAACGGTGAGAGTATTACTAAACTGAGAGAGTATTACTAAACCGAGAGAGTATTACTAAACTGAGAGAATATTACTAAACTGAGAGAGTATTACTAAACTGAGAGAGCTGAGAGAATATTACTAAACTGAGAGAATATTACTAAACTGAGAGAGTATTACTAAACTGAGGGAGTATTACTAAACCGAGAGAGTATTAATAACCTTAGAGAGTATTACTAAACTGAGAGAATATTACTAAACTGTGAGAGTATTACTAAACTGAGAGAGTATTACTAACCCGAGAGAGTATTACTAAACTGAGAGAGTTTTACTAAACTGAGAGAGTGTTACTAGACTGAGATAGTGTTACTCAACTGAGAGAGTATTACTAAACTGAGAGAGTATTACTAAACTGAGAGAATATTACTAAACAGTGAGAGTATTACTAAACTGAGAGAGTATTTCTAACCCGAGAGAGTATTACTAAACTGAGAGAGTGTTACTAGACTGAGATAGTATTACTCAACTGAAAGAGTGTTACTAAACTGAGAGAATATTACTCAATGGAGAGATTATTTCTCAACTGAGAGAGTGTTACTAAACTAAGAGAGTATTACTAAACTGAGAGAGTATTACTAAACTGAGAGAGTGTTGCAAGACTGAGATAGTATTACTAAACTGAGAGAGTATTACTAAACTGATAGAGTATTACTAAACTGAGAGAGTGTTACTAAACTTTGAGAATATTACTCAACTGAGAGAGTATTACTAAACTGAGACAGTATTACTAAACTGAGAGAGTATTACTAAACTGAGAGAGTGTTACTAGACTGAGATAGTATTACTCAACTGAGAGAGTATTACTAAACTGAGAGAGTATTACTAAACTGAGAGAGTATTACTAAACCGAGAGAGTTTTACTAAACTGAGAGAGTATTACTAAACTGAGAGAATATTACTAAACTGTGAGAGTATTACTAAACTGAGAGAGTATTACTAACCCGAGAGAGTATTACTAAACTGAGAGAGTATTACTAAACTGAGAGAGTGTTACCAGACTGAGATAGTATTACTCAACTGAGAGTGTTACTAAACTGAGAGAATATTACTCAACGGAGAGATTATTACTCTATGGAGAGAATATTTCTCAACTGAGAGAGTATTACTAAACTGAGAGAGTATTACTAAACTGAGAGAGTATTACTAAACTGAGAGAATATTACTAAACTGAGAGAGTATTACTAAACTGAGAGAGCTGAGAGAATATTACTAAACTGAGAGAATATTACTAAACTGAGAGAGTATTACTAAACTGAGGGAGTATTACTAAACCGAGAGAGTATTACTAACCTGAGAGAGTATTACTAAACTGAGAGAATATTACTAAACTGAGAGAGTATTACTAAACTGAGGGAGTATTACTAAACCGAGAGAGTATTACTAACCTGAGAGAGTATTACTAAACTGAGAGAATATTACTAAACTGTGAGAGTATTACTAAACTGAGAGAGTATTACTAACCCGAGAGAGTATTTCTAAACTGAGAGAGTATTACTAAACTGAGAGAGTGTTACTAGACTGAGATAGTATTACTCAACTGAGAGAGTATTACTAAACTGAGAGAGTATTACTAAACTGAGAGAATATTACTAAACGGTGAGAGTATTACTAAACTGAGAGAGTATTACTAACCCGAGAGAGTATTACTAAACTGAGAGAGTATTACTAAACTGAGAGAGTGTTACTAGACTGAGATAGTGTTACTCAACTGAGAGAGTATTACTAAACTGAGAGAGTATTACTAAACTGAGAGAATATTACTAAACAGTGAGAGTATTACTAAACTGAGAGAGTATTACTAACCCGAGAGAGTATTACTAAACTGAGAGAGTATTACTAAACTGAGAGAGTGTTACTAGACTGAGATAGTATTACTCAACTGAAAGAGTGTTACTAAACTGAGAGAATATTACTCAATGGAGAGATTATTTCTCAACTGAGAGAGTGTTACTAAACTAAGAGAGTATTACTAAACTGAGAGAGTATTACTAAACTGAGAGAGTGTTGCAAGACTGAGATAGTATTACTAAACTGAGAGAGTATTACTAAACTGATAGAGTATTACTAAACTGAGAGAGTGTTACTAAACTTTGAGAATATTACTCAACTGAGAGAGTATTACTAAACTGAGAGAGTATTACTAAACTGAGAGAGTATTACTAAACTGAGAGAGTGTTACTAGACTGAGATAGTATTACTCAACTGAGAGAGTATTACTAAACTGAGAGAGTATTACTAAACTGAGAGAGTATTACTAAACCGAGAGAGTTTTACTAAACTGAGAGAGTATTACTAAACTGAGAGAATATTACTAAACTGTGAGAGTATTACTAAACTGAGAGAGTATTACTAACCCGAGAGAGTATTACTAAACTGAGAGAGTATTACTAAACTGAGAGAGTGTTACCAGACTGAGATAGTATTACTAAACTGAGAGAGTATTACTAAACTGATAGAGTATTACTAAACTGAGAGAGTGTTACTAAACTTTGAGAATATTACTCAACTGAGAGAGTATTACTAAACTGAGAGAGTATTACTAAACTGAGAGAGTATTACTAAACTGAGAGAGTGTTACTAGACTGAGATAGTATTACTCAACTGAGAGAGTATTACTAAACTGAGAGAGTATTACTAAACTGAGAGAGTATTACTAAACCGAGAGAGTTTTACTAAACTGAGAGAGTATTACTAAACTGAGAGAATATTACTAAACTGTGAGAGTATTACTAAACTGAGAGAGTATTACTAACCCGAGAGAGTATTACTAAACTGAGAGAGTATTACTAAACTGAGAGAGTGTTACCAGACTGAGATAGTATTACTCAACTGAGAGTGTTACTAAACTGAGAGAATATTACTCAACGGAGAGATTATTACTCAACTGATAGAGTGTTACTAAACTAAGAGAGTATTACTAAACTGAGAGAGTGTTGCTAGACTGAGATAGTATTACTTAACTGAGAGAGTATTACTAAACTGAGAGAGTATTACTAAACTGTGAGAATATTACTCAACTGAGAGATTATTACTCTATGGAGAGAATATTTCTCAACAGAGAGAGTATTACTAAACTGAGAGAGTATTACTAAACTGAGAGAGTATTACTAAACTGAGAGAGTATTACTAAACTGAGAGAGTGTTAATAGACTGAGATAGTATTACTCAACTGAGAGAGTATTACTAAACTGAGAGAGTATTACTAAACTGAGAGAGTATTACTAAACCGAGAGAGTATTACTAAACTGAGAGAGTATTACTAAACTGAGAGAATATTACTAAACTGAGAGAGTATTACTAAACTGAGGGAGTATTACTAAACCGAGAGAGTATTACTAACCTGAGAGAGTATTACTAAACTGAGAGAATATTACTAAACTGAGAGAGTATTACTAAACTGAGAGAGCTGAGAGAATATTACTAAACTGAGAGAATATTACTAAACTGAGAGAGTATTACTAAACTGAGGGAGTATTACTAAACCGAGAGAGTATTACTAACCTGAGAGAGTATTACTAAACTGAGAGAATATTACTAAACTGAGAGAGTATTACTAAACTGAGGGAGTATTACTAAACCGAGAGAGTATTACTAACCTGAGAGAGTATTACTAAACTGAGAGAATATTACTAAACTGTGAGAGTATTACTAAACTGAGAGAGTATT